>NC_052321.1:19606978-19734478 GCF_016432855.1 Salvelinus namaycush | reverse complement strand
TCTGTGTGGTGTACTCCCACCTTCACCCTGTCTGTGTGGTGTCCTCCCACCTTCACCCTGTCTGTGTGGTATCCACACCACCTTCACCCTGTCTGTGTGGTATCCACACCACCTTCACCCTGTCTGTGTGGTATCCACACCACCTTCACCCTGTCTGTGTGGTGTCCTCCCACCTTCACCCTGTTTGTGTGGTATCCACACCACCTTCACCCTGTCTGTGTGGTGTACTCCCACCTTCACCCTGTCTGTGTGGTATCCACACCACCTTCACCCTGTCTGTGTGGTATCCACACCACCTTCACCCTGTCTGTGTGGTGTCCTCCCACCTTCACCCTGTCTGTGTGGTATCCACACCACCTTCACCCTGTCTGTGTGGTGTCCTCCCACCTTCACCCTGTCTGTGTGGTGTCCTCCCACCTTCACCCTGTCTGTGTGGTGTCCTCCCACCTTCACCCTGTCTGTGTGGTGTCCACACCACCTTCACCCTGTCTGTGTGGTGTCCTCCCACCTTCACCCTGTCTGTGTGGTATCCACACCACCTTCACCCTGTCTGTGTGGTGTCCTCCCACCTTCACCCTGTCTGTGTGGTATCCACACCACCTTCACCCTGTCTGTGTGGTATCCACACCACCTTCACCCTGTCTGTGTGGTATCCACACCACCTTCACCCTGTCTGTGTGGTATCCACACCACCTTCACCCTGTCTGTGTGGTATCCACACCACCTTCACCCTGTTTGTCTTTCACTATTTATATGCTGTCTCCAATAGCCCTGTCAGTGGAGTAGAAACCCTCATTGTTTTTCACAGCTACTTACTAACATTTGGTTGGAAGTGGATAGAAAGTAAAAAGGATGACTGTCTAAAGAAGATTCTATACTAGTCTGTTCTAATGTATGTTTTAATGTTTACAACTGTATGTTCCTTTCCCATCTCACTATGTGGCTAAAGCAATGTAATCATTTTAAGTTGCCAGAATGCTGTGTGGTAGAAAATGATCAGGTGTAGTGTGTATGAGATGAGTCTTGCCTGATGCATTGCTCTAACGCTCTGTAACCCCCCCCCTGCCCCCTGGTCGTGGTGCTCAGACGTGGAGGAGGGCCAGCTGTCCGAGTGTGGGGGAGACGGAGACCTGGAGGCTGGTGACAGCCCTCTACCACGCAGCAGCAGCACCTCCGACATCACACAGCAACTGTCTGACACCTTCCCAGGTAGGGATACAACAATGGGTGGCAAACACACACAGCATGAGGGCATGTTCTAACATAGGGCCTTTTAGCTGCCCTAGAGGAGCTATTTAGACTCATGCCGACAATGTATCCATCCATACAGTGATTTATGTGCGTTGAAGCCTACAGGCTATAACTCATATTTCTGATCCTGCATCTAGAGATGTAGGGATGAGACTAGAACAATATTTATGACCAGAGTAGACTGGCTGTCTGCTATGTGTGTGTGTCCAGTATGATTAACAGACACTGTGACTTCCAGGCCATAAGAGAGCGTACTCCCCCAACAACTCCTGTGGCTCCGATGGCAGGACGTCAGAAGGGAGGAGAGACGGCGACCCACCCTTGGTGAGTCACACACCTGATGCAAAATCAATGACCCTCTCGCTTTGAATTAGTATTTCTGCAGGGCATCTGTTGCAGTCTGATAGAGGCATTTCTGAAACACCCACTGATGACTTCTCCCTCTGTGCTCCCAGATTTTGATCCGGCGGAGCAGCAGTCCAGCTGAGCTGGACTACCCTGTAGAGGGACACAACACATACACAAGGCTCCAGCTCCGGGAGAAAAGTGAGCATTTACAGCTGTCTTTCACCCATCTCACACTTTGTCTCAAAGTATAACATTGACCTCTCTCTCCTTCGCTCGTCAGGTGAGAGTGTGAGCAGCGAGACGTCCAACGGCTACCTGAACGACGCTGACAGCAGCCTGCTGGCTTGGCAGGCCTTTGAGGAGGAGGCAGACTTCCATTCAGCCCAGATAGGGGTCAAAGCAGACACAGAGAGCCAGAGGAACCTGCTGCTCAGCCACAATGAGGCCCTTGCAGGTACTGGATTGGACTGGACAGGGGGGTGCAGGGGTGGCTTCAGGTCTGGGTAAGGTTTCTGGGGGGATTGATGGAGGTTAATGAGGCTTGGAGGGGATTGGTTTATATTGAATGAACACTGTAAACTCAGGTCCAGTAGATTGGTATTCTGTGAGGTTGTATAAGTTGTCACGTTCACCTGAGGTGTGTGTCTGCCTGTGGGTGGTGATGGGATTTATCTCAGAGCAGCCTGACCTTTCAGAGGATTAGAATAGTCTTCATAGCCAGCCTCTGTCTGGGGGAAGGTGATCTGCTCTACAGTACTGTATCTTCTTCTCCTTCCTTCCTTCCTTCCTTCCTTCCTTCCTTCCTTCCTTCCTTCCTTCCTTCCTTCCCGTCCGTCCTCCCTCACCCTGGCCTCTGAAGCTCTGTACCACCTCGGAGAAAGAGAAAACGCTCACTTTCTATGTAGCTCTATCTAGCCTTGGACGTGTTCCAGTTTTACCACCTGCTCAGGGGTCTTTATTCAGCAGGCAGCTGGCAGCTTTGTTTTTTAGCTGTGTTAGGTATTAGGACGACGGCTCATGAGTACATAAAGATGGAATGGTTACCACTGTTACATATTCATTGGGCAAAGCTAGGTGATAGTCTCATTGCTATTAAATCTTAAGTAAGTATCTCAAAATGTTGTGGTTCCTTGGGTGAATGCTCCCTTGCAGTACATTTTAGTATTTGGAGAACACTGCTATGGCAATTCTTGTCCAATGAAAGGAATGTAAGAATACCTCAGCTGTAACCCCTGACCCTAACCCCTGTCCCTTTGTGTAACCTCTGACCCCACTCCATCCCCACCCCAGATCGATAGGGTCAGGACCCCACCCCACCTCGTCTGTGTTGTCTGTACTCCTAAATTGATTCAATGTAAATTCACAGCCTCTGTCCTCCTGTCCCTGTGCTCCCTCAAGCTCCGCTGTCTCCTCGTTGTCCCCTTGTCTTGTTTTAGGTCCCGAGTGTGCCCTCTCTCCCCACTCCGCACCACTGTCTCAGCACCAGCACCCCCCCGTCTCGCCAGCTTTGCTCGTGCACCCTGAGTGCCGGGACAGCCCCCAGCTCCTGGAGGACACCATGCATCAGTCTGTGTTACACATGCCTCAGGACCTGGGTACTGCTACTGTCCCTACAATCTCCCCTACAACACCCTCTTTTAGCCTGCCCTGCCCATCACCCTCTGTGTTGCACTGTTTATCCTATACCCAACCCACACACCCCCATTCCACCCATCATCTGTTCAGCTGTTTGTGACTCTGGTAACTGGGCAAAATCGATCTCTGTGTTGAATCACCTCATTGTCCGGGGTGTGGACAGGCCTAGAGTTGTGTTTTACAATCTAGTTTATACAGTAGTAAATCAGAGTTTTCTCACTCTGTCTTTCTCTCTCTCTCCTATCTTTCTCTCGCCCTCTCTGGCCTTGTAGACAGCAGTGAGTGTCTGACTGATGATGTCAGCATCATTGCAGGCGGGAGCCTGACAGGCTGGCACGCTGACTCAGCCTTTGTGCTCTGGAGGAGGATTCTGGGTATCCTGGGGGATGTCAACAGCATCCGCTGCCCCAGGATCCACGCCAAGGTGTTCAGTTACCTCTACGACCTGTGGCACAAATTGGCTAAGGTAAGCCCAGCCTCCAAACACTCTCATCGGACCAGATGACATGTCATCTATTCAGTCATCTACAGTGGCTTGCGAAAGTATTCACCCCCTTGGCATTTTTCCTATTTTGTTGCCTTACAACCTGGAATTAAAATTGATTTTGGGGGGGTTGTATTATTTGATTTACACAACATGCCTACCACTTTGAAGATGCAAAATATTTTTGGGGAAACAAACAAGAAATAAGCCAAAAAAACTGAAAACTTGAGCGCGTAACTACTCACCCCCCCAAAGTCAATACTTTGTAGAGCCACCTTTTGCAGCAGCAGCAGCTACAGCTGCAAGTCTCTTGGGTATGTCTCTATAAGCTTGGCACATCTAGTCACTGGGATTTTTGCCCATTCTTCAAGGCAAAACTGCTCCAGTTCCTTCAAGTTGGATGGGTTCCGCTGGTATACAGCGATCTTTAAGTCATACCACTGATTCTCAATTGGATTGAGGTCTGTGCTTTGACTAGGCCATTCCAAGACATTTAAATGTTTCCCTTTAAACCACTCGAGTGTTGCTTTAGCAGTATGCTTAGGGTAATTGTCTTGTTGGAAGGTGAACTTCCGTCCCATGCTTCACTGTGGGGATGGTGTTCTCGGGGTGATGAGAGGTGTTTGGTTTGCGCCAGACATAACGTTTTCCTTGATGGTCAAAGATATCAATTTTAGTCTCATCTGACCAGAGTATCTTCTTCCATATGTTTGGGGAGTCTCCCACATGCCTTATGGCGAACACCAAATGTGTTTGCTTATTTTTTTCTTTAAGCGATGGCTTTTTTCTGGCCACTCTTTCATAAAGCCCAGCTCTGTGAAGTGCACGGCTTAAAGTGGTTCTATGGACAGATACTCCAATCTCCGCTGTGGAGCTTTGCAGCTCCTTCAGGGTTATCTTTGGTCTCTTTGTTGCCTGTCTGATTAATGCCCTCCTTGCCTGGTCTGTGAGTTTTGGTGGGCGGCCCCCTCTTGGCAGGTTTGTTGTGGTGCCATTTTCTTTCCATTTTTTAATAATCGATGAATGGTGCTCCGTGGGATGTTCAAAGTTACGGATATTTTTTTATAACACAACCCTGATCTGTACTTCTCCACAACATTGTCCCTGACCTGTTTGGAGAGCGCCTTGGTCTTCATAGTGCCGCTTGCTTGGTGGTGTTGCAGACTGAGGCCTTTCAGAACTGTTGAATATATATATATATACTGAGATCATGTGACAGATCATGTGACACTTAGATTGCACACAGGTGAACATTATTTAACTAATTATGTGACTTCTGAAGGTAATTGGTTGCACCAGATCTTATTTAGGGGCTTCATAGCAAAGGGGGTGAATACATATGCACGCACCACTTTTCCGTTTTGAATTTTTTGGAATTCTTTGAAACAAGTTATTTTTTTAATTTCACTTCACCAATTTGGACTATTTTGTGTTTGTCCATTCCATGAAATCCAAATCCAAACCCATTTAAATGTCAGATTGTAACGCAACAAAATAGGAAAAACACCAAGGGGGTGAATACTTTCGCAAGGCAATGTATTCTGTAGATTTTAAATCAGGCTAATGCAGTAATGCACTAATTGCAGATCCGGGACAACCTGGGCATCAGTGTGGATAACCAGTCATCTCCTCCCCGCCCTGTCTTCATCCCTCCTCTCAGAATGCTGGCCTCCTGGCTCTTCAAGGTGAGTCAGCTGCTCAGAAGTCCACTCCATCTACACACATCACCTAACTATCAAAGACATGCATGTGGCTATCCCTCTCTCCTCCTTTCACCCTCCCCCCTCTCCCCCACAGGCCACCATGCTGCCAGCAGAGTTCAAGACGGGGAAGCTGCAGGCCTATAAACTAATCTGTGAGATGATGACTAAGAACCAGGACGTGCTGCCCAACAGTGACTTCCTGGTCCATCTCTACCAAGTCATGCACAAGGGCTTCACCAGCGAGGACCAGGTAACACATGGACATTTTTGCCAGACACTGTTAGTTTTATACTAAGCAGGTTTCGGTTAATAATACATCTATTCAGTATGAGGAGTCCATGTGAGACTGGTATGGCCAAGAGGAAGCCTGACGAAGATCCACAGGGGTCGAAACATTGCCTCTCCTGTTTTCATGTGCTATTCTATGTTCCCTGTACTGTATATGTGGAAACAACTTGATGTAGATTCCTATAACTAAGGCCAGAAGAGGGAGCCATTATCAAACACAAGAGAATGGGACCGCTCTGGGAGACAGCTTGGGTCTGTTGCATTCTGTGGCTGTAGTTTCACTCATAAAAAGTACAAGGTTTGATTGCAAAAAAAGTAGCGAGGTCTCAAGTTTTTACTGATAAGTGGGACCAAATAACACGTCAAGAGGGATCGTCCTGATTTCATATACAAAGGAAAGGCGCTCCTGATCGCCAGTCATATGAATATTTTTTTTTTCATGTAAACTTTATATAACTAGGCAAGTCAGTTAAGAACAAATACTTGTTTACAATGACGGCCTACCGGGGAACAGTAGGTTGGGCAGAATGACAGATTTTCACCTTGTCAGCTAGGGGATTTGATCCAGCAACCTTTTGGTTACTGGCCCAGCGCTCTAACCACTAGGCTACCTGCTGCACCGTTCAAAAGTTTGGAGTCACTTAGAAATGTCCTTGTTTTTGAAAGAATAGCAAATTTTGGGTCGATTTAAAATAACATCAAATTGATCAGAATTACAGTGTACCGGTAGACATTGTTAATGTTGTAAATGACTATTGTAGCTGGAAGTGGCTGATTTTTTTTTAATGGAATATCTACATAGGCGTACAGAGGCCCATTATCAGCAACCATCACTCCTGTGTTCCAATGGCATGTTGTGTTAGCTAATCCAAATTTATCATTTTAAGACTAATTGATCATTAGAAAACCCTTTTGCAATTATGTTAGCACAGCTGCAAACTTTTGTTCTGATTAAAGAAGCAATAAAACTGGCCTTTAGACTAGTTGAGTATCTGGACCATCAGCATTTGTGGGTTCAATTACAGGCTCAAAATGGCCAGAAACAAAGAACTCTCTTCTGAAACTCGTCAGTCTATTCTTGTTCTGAGAAATGAAGGCGATACCATGCGAGAAAATGGCAAGAAACTGAATATCTCATACAATGCTGTGTACTACTCCCTTCACAATACAGTGCACACTGTCTCTAACCAGGATAGAAAGAGGAGTGGGAGGCCCCGGTGCACAACTAATCAAGAGGACAAGTACATTAGAGTGTCTCGTTTGAGAAACAGACGCCTCACAAGTACTCAACTGGCAGCTTCATTGAATAGTACCCGCCAAACACCAGTCTCAACGTCAACAGTGAAGAGGCGACTCCGGGATGCTGGCCTTCTAGGCAGAGTTCCTCTGTCCAGTGTCTGTGTTCTTTTGCCCATATTAATCTTTTATTTTTATTGGCCAGTCTGAGATATGGCTTTTTCTTTGCAACTCTGCCTTAGAAGGCCAGCATCCCGGAGTCGCCTCTTCACTGTTGACGTTGAGACTGGTGTTTTGTGGGTACTATTTAATGAAGCTGAAGGGCAGGTTTAAGCTACAGACAACGAACACAATTGCGTTTTATGACAATTTGAATGCATAGAGATACCGTGACGAGACCCTGAGGCCCATTGTCGTGCCATTCATCCGCCGCCATTACCTCATATTTTAGCAAGATAATGTACGGCCCCATGTCGCAAGGATCTGTACACAATTCCTGGAAGCTGAAAATATTTCCCAGTTCTTCCATGGCCTGCAATGTCACCCATTGAGCATGTTTGAGATGCTCTGGATCGACGTGTACAACAGCGTGTTCCAGTTCCCGGCAATATCCAGCACCTTCGCACAGCCATTGAAGAGGAGTGAGACAACATTCAACAGGCCACAATCAACATCCTGATGAACTCTATGCGAAGGAGATGTATCGCGCTGCATGAGGCAAATGTTGGTCATACCAGATACTGACTTTTTTTTATCCAAGCCCCTACCTTTTTTTAAGGCATCTGTGTCCAACAGATGCACATCTGTATTCCCAGTCATGTTAAATCCATAGATTAGGGCCTAATGAATTTATTTAATGTGACTGATTTCATTAAATGAACTGTAACTCAGTAAAATCCTAGAAATTGTTGCATGTTGCGTTTGTACTTTTGTTCATTATAAAACATTCGAATAATAAATAAACATTTGAATATAAACAAAATATATCGGTTAGTCCCCCAAATGTGGGGGAGTGTAGGTGGGTTAAAAAACACTAGATGGGGCTATAGCCAAAGGCATCTTAGCTTTGTTGCATTGTCATTTCGATACAAGAGCAGCAAGATGCAATGCACTGTCGCAGGTACATAGCACATGCTTATTGTCATGTTCTTGTCATGTGTTGACATAGGTCCTGCTGATGATGACGTTGCTTATGCATTACCTTTACCCCTTTTACTTGTTCTGGACTAGCTAAGGTAAATGTGAGGAATGTTGATGAAGCTGGTGATGTAATATTTTGTGCGTAGGTAAGAGTCATCTGGGTTCACGCCAGTGTAGTCTTGCGTTTTCTAGGCCTCTGCTCAGCTGTCAACTGGATCTCTCCAGACGTCTCGTTCTGTCGCCTCCTGCCAGCCGGTGGTGATGAGGGCACACTGTTTTAGCATGTTGTCTCCACTCACTCCAGCATGGTCCTACTCTATCTAACCACACCCTGCCCGCCTGCCTGGTTAGCCTGCTGGCTGCTCTAAAAACAGGAGAGGGAGTGAGTTGGAAAGAGATTGAAGGGGGAAAAACTGTAAATCAATGATTTTGTTTTTTTTCCTCTGCCCACGGGTTTATATTGCGCCTTGGCAGCACGAAAAGGTTATTAGAATGTTTTCCATGTCGTTAAGTAATGTTTGAGCTCCTGCCGTGTATTTGTGATTAATTATGGACTGACGTCTGTCGTGCTCCATTAGTGACACGTTGACCGGAGCTGGAGATGACCGGGGCCAGAGATGACCGGAAGGGGAGCTCCCGGGGAATGCGTTGTAGAGAAATGAGGGGGCCGGCCAAGAGGGACAGGGTGGCATTCTCCAGCTTTTGTCGTGCCTAAATATATTATGGGGCATGGGCTGCCAGTGCTGAGCTGGCTGGGCGCTGGAGCGTGTTCAAATTGGCCGGAGAAAGAGTCCTCACGCCACACAATGGAGGGACAACCCAGCCGCACGCCTGCTTTACATAACAATGTGCCTCTTACTCCATCCCCCTCCCCTCCTCCTTCCTCTATCCACCCTCCCCTGCAGGAGCCCTCCCAAATCTACTGTTCTTCTCTCTTTAGTCTATTCTGTCCCACTCAAATTCTCCCTATATATTTTCCCCATTTCTTTGTATTTTAATGGACTGTCTAGTCTTGAAATGTTCAACAGCAAAAAAATACTCTGATTATACAATATTTAAGCACTGCACATGTTTGCAAATATAACATGACAGGGTTTTTTCACTAAAAAAGGAGGGGCTATGAAGGAGGGTACATCCTCTCCTCCTGGCTGCCAATGTCCCTGGTATTGTCCAGTCTGTCTCTCGGTCTCTCTCTCTTGCGAGCAGTCTACCGAGTCTGCAGTAGCATTACCTTGACCTTTGCACAATGGCAGTAATCTATTTAATAAGAGTGCTGTTCAGCCTACTGAAAAGTTGTTGCTTGTGCATTAAATGTGCCTTCTAGGGTTGTGTGAGCCAGCCATTAAACATCTCTCTAACACCTGCTCTCCCTGTGCAAAGCCATCGGTTTCTTTTTTCCCCTCAATTTATCAGAGAAACAGGGATTGTTTCATCAGTGTAACAGCTGCCTGTGGAGAGAGAGGGAAATGTGACAGTTGAGTTGTGCTGCGGTTCAAAACCCAGCGGTTTAGTTGATGATTAAACCCTCCAAAAGCACCTCTACACCTTGACATAGCCATACAGATGGGCACTACCTATTAACATGCCTGGACTGGGAAAACCCCATTTTACAAACTCCTTCTGTGATAAGAACTGATAGTAGTGTCATGATGTCACTAATGACCAGTAAATGGGAACATATTTCATTCCATGTAGGAAATGTGGGTTGTGTGCCTACCAAACACGGCAGATTGAAAGGGTTAAGAAGCCTCCTGTCAGGCTTGTATTAATGCACCTTTTGTTGAACAGAGCAGAGCAGGCCAATCCTACTGCCAACCCTCAGCCCCACCGCACGCAGCAGTGCTCAAATCTCTACTACCACACACTCCTTTCACACCCAGCTCCCTCTACTTTCAGGCAGAATGGAAATGCTTTGTAGGTTTTTTGCTTCCCCTAAAATGCTAACTTCGGGCGATCAGCCGACATTACGCCTCTCAGAGGTCAATTACGGCAGAAATTAGGGTAAAATGCGCCTCCAAACCCAACGCTGCCGCCGTGCTATGTTTTGACTGGTTCCTTATTGCCTGTGTTTTTATATTCCTCTTTTGTTTCCCCACTCTGTGTCTACAAAGGCTTCATTTGAGGGGATTAATGTAGTGGGTGGGTTGGGAGGGGTTGGGGAGGAGTGTGTCGGGTGTTTGCTGAGGTGTACTGGGGTTTAGGACTCAGGGAGACACAAGGCTGCTGTTTGAACCACCTGATTTACACACATTTACAGCTATCCAGAAGGCAGGTGTTCCTGGCCTGGACCTTGGCTGTGTACACACACACACACACACACACACACACACACACACACACACACACACACACACACACACACACACACACACACACACACACACACACACAGTTAAGCAAACAATCCCCCCCCCCCCCCCCTTATGTAGTTCTATTACATTCTTATCTCAAGAATTTCAGTTCACTCCTGACATTTAAGGCAATGTGAGGTCATCCACTGCAACCTATTTCAGTTCTTTATTAGACACAGTACTTTATTTATATACCCAACCCAATGCATGTTTTCAGTGTACTGTACTTTACTAGCCATCAGGGTAATGAGATGACCGTCGACCATTGTTATTGTGGAGCGGTACGTTCTGCCCACGTATACTTAAATCCCTCTTCAATACTTTTTTTAACACTGTGTGTGTGTGTGTGTGTGTGTGTGTGTGTGTGTGTGTGTGGTACTTTTGTTCCACAATTCCCCTTCCCTTGTGCTGTGTGATCAACCCATCTGCTGCCTCTTTCTTCCCCTCCCTTTTTCTCCATCCCTCATTCATACTCTCACTTTCTTTTTGTAAGATATGGACTGTGAAATGCTGTGCTCTCCTGAGTGCACTGTTGTCATATTTGTAGCAATTTGGGATGCACTACTATGCTATCATTCCTTTCCAGAGCTCAGTGTCTGTCCATTCCCCAAAATACAGCCATCCCAATATCAGAAATACATGCCACCTGCTTACAAAAGATATGGCTCTATGTTTATTTTAATGCTCATTCAATCCATCCATTGACCTAACTACCATGACCATCTTTGTGGTGTGTTTGTGTTCCCTCTCAGGACGTTCTAAACACAGTGATCCGTTCCTGTTCCCCACGCTTCTTCTACCTGGGCCTGCCTGGCTTCACTATGCTGGTGGGAGACTTCATCACCGCTGCAGCACGCATCCTCAGCCACGACACCGCCGAGGTACACAGACACGCACACAGACACGCAGGCAGGCAGGCTTACATCAAATGTGGTGCAATATGTATTTAGGATCGTTAAACATATTCTGCTATACTTCATTTAGAAGTTCAGATTAGTGTGTTGAATGTACTACACACAGTATTCAACTCCATAGAAACAACATATTCAGTGAGTTAAAGGACATAATGCTGCCGCTCCTGGAGCCTTTTCTCCTGGAGCCTTTTCTCCTGGTCCTGGAGCCTTTTCCTTCAAGAGAAATGTTTCATGCAACATAATCAGAGTTCTGTAGTGATGAGACAATGAATATGTGTTATTTTCATCTGAAAGGCTCCGAGGATTGACGCACAGACCGTCCTTGGGTCGCTGGTCTGTTTTCCCAACCTCTACCTGCAGATTCCTCTACTGCAGACTGTTCCTGGAACTGATGACATCGTTGTTGGGAACGAGGACATTAAGGTATTCAGAGTTCTTACATTTACTTTGTCCTTTCAGTAAATACTCAGACAGCAAACTAATAAATACATTGCGTTAGAGTTCAAGTATCCTGATGAATAAAATTGACATTTTGGATGGTATATGAAGTGGATTGTTCATCATCATGTCTTCTCTGCCCTCTCCTTTCAGGACTATCTGGTCAACATCTTACTGAAGACAGCACGGAATGAACCCTGTGAGGCAGCCAGGTATGAAAGGGATGGGGGTACAGAAGAAAGGTACGGTCGTGTGGAGGGAATGGGACTGATTGGATTCATGTTCAAATTTCTAAGAAATAGTATAATGAAATAAAATATTTGATGAATTTGTGTAATGTAAGAAGAAAATGGAAAGGGGGCAACTTCAGAGATACAACATGAGTAAGAATGTAATTGGTCCCATAGCGTGCATCAGTATTCTCTCACTGGTCTTCTGTGTGTTCTAGGTGTATAGCTGTGTGTAGTCTGGGCCTGTGGGTATGTGAGGAACTGATGCAGAATAATATTCACCACCAGGTCAAGGATGCCATCAATGTACTGGGCGTAACACTAAAGGTGAGTGTGTTTATGCATCAGCGTCTATGTGAGTGACAACGTGCTCAGTGGCGTGACTCCTGTACAGTATGTATTTGAAGACCTCTGCTCCCCTGTCTATCAGTGGATAGATGCAGAGAGAACCAGTGTTTCCTGAGGGTTTTTGGGAAAAGAGCATGTGGTGTAATTTCCAGACCACTCGCTCACAGTGGATGCAGGCCAATTTAAGCATTTAAGTTTCTTGCTAGTGCAATACCCCTCTAATGGAGCAGTATTCACTGCCCTGCCCAACCTGACGCACACATCCGGCTGGCCCAAAATAAAGGGGATGAGTGGGTGAACGGAGGGAGGGGTGCTTTTCTGAAAGCAGGTGCTGAACTCTCTGGATCTGTCTTTGTGTTGGGCCATTTTTGCAATCCTGCATTGTCTGCTCTTGTTACATGACAATAGGCATTCCGCTAGAAAACAGGGGACATTCTATTTCTGTGCCTTGAATTCCAGATCCCCTTTTTTAACAACACAACTGGGTCTGCCAATCGGTCCATAAACTTTAGTTTGAAAGAAAGTTCTTTGCAGAACCAAGACATTTTCATACCTTTTTCTGTTATGCCAGAGGTCCCCATAATAGTTTAATACAATTACTCATCCTACTACGTTGTTGACTTCCCAGAACACCTTGAACCCTGATCTCTCGTTTACTGTTCTCTCTCTCGCGCGCTCTCAATTAAATTCAATTCAAGGAGCTTCATTGGCATGGGAAACATGAACTCAGCAAAAAAAGAAACGTCCCTTTTTCAGGACCCTGTCTTTCAAAGATAATTCGTAAAAATCCAAGTAACTTCACAGATCTTCATTGTAAAGGGTTTAAACACTGTTTCCCATGCTTGTTCAATGAACCATAAACAATTAATGAACATGCACCTGTGGAATGGTCGTTAAGACACTAACAGCTTACAGACGGTAGGCAATTAAGGTCACAGTTATGAAAACTTAGGACACTAAAGAGGTATTTCTACTGACTGAAAAACACCAAAAGAAAGATGCCCAGGGTCCCTGCTCATCTGTGTGAATGTGCCTTAGGCATGTTGCAAGGAGGCATGAAGACTGCAGATGTGGCCAGGGCAATAAATTGCAATGTCCGTACTGTGAGACGCCTAAGACAGCGCTACAGGGAGACAGGACGGACAGTTGATCGTCCTCGCAGTGGCAGACCACGTGTAACAACACCTGCACAGGATTGGTACATCAGAACATCACACCTGCGGGACAGGTACAGAATGGCAACAACAACTGCCCGAGTTACACCAGGAACGCACAATTCCTCCATCAGTGCTCAGACTGTCCGCAATAGGCTGAGAGAGGCTGGACTGAGGGCTTGTAGGCCTGTTGTCTGGTGAGGACCTGCCTTACATCACCGGCAACAACGTCGCCTATGGGCACAAACCCACCGTCACTGGACCAGACAGGACTGGCAAAAAGTGCTCTTCACTGATGAGTTGTGGTTTTGTCTCACCAGGGGTGATGGTCAGATTCGCGTTTATCGTCGAAGGAATGAGCGTTACACCGAGGCCTGTACTCTGGAGTGGGATCAATTTGGAGGAGGAGGGTCCGTCATGGTCTGGGGCGGTGTGTCACAGCATCATCGGACTGAGCTTGTTGGCATTGCAGGCAATCTCAACGCTGTGTGTTACAGGAAAGACATCCTCCTCCCTCATGTGGTACCCTTCCTGCAGGCTCATCCTGACATGACACTCTAGCATGACAATGCCACCAGCCATACTGCTCGTTCTGTGCATTGATTTCTGGCAAGACAGGAATGTCAGTGTTCTGCCATGGCCAGCGAAGAGCCCGGATCTCGATCCCATTGAGCACGTATGGGACCTGTTGGATCGGAGGGTGAGGGCTAGGGCCATTCCCCCCAGAAATGTCTGGGAACTTGCAGGTGCCTTGGTGGAAGAGTGGGGTAACATCTCACAGCAAGAACTGGCAAGTCTGGTGCAGTCCATGAGGAGGAGATGCACTGCAGTACTTAATTCAGCTGGTGGCCACACTGACTGCTGCTTTTGATTTTGACCCCCCCCCCCCCCCCCCCCCCCTTTGTTCAGGGACACATTTTTACATTTCTGTTAGTCACATGTGTGTGAATTTGTTCAGTTTATGTCTCAGTTGTTGAATCTTGTTATGTTCATACAAGTATTTACACATGCTAAGTTTGATGAAAATAAACGCAGTTGACAGTGAGAGGACATTTATTTTTTTGCTGAGTTTGTTAACATTGCCAACGCAAGTGAAGTAGATAATATACAAAAGTGAAATAAACAATCAAAATGAACAGTAAACATTTCACTCACAGAAGTTCCAAAAGAATAAAGACATTACAAATGTATATATACAGTAATGTAACGATGTGCAAATGGTTAAAGTACAAAAGGGAAAATAAATAAACATAAATATGGGTTGTATTTACAATGGTGTTTGTTCTTCACTGATTGCCCTTTTCTTGTGGAAACAGGTCACAAATCGTGCTGCTGTGATGCACACTGTGGTATTTCACCCAGTAGATATGGGAGTTTATCAAAATCCGGTTTGTTTTCGAATTCTTTGTGGACCTGTGTAATCTGAGGGAAATATGTGTCTCTGATATGATTATACATTTGGCAGGAGGTTAGGAAGTGCAGCTCAGTTTCCACCTCATTTTGTGGGCAGTGTGCACATAGACGGTCTTCTCTTGAGAGCCAGGTCTGCCTACCGCGGCCTTTCTCAATAGCAAGGCTATGCTCATGGAGTCTGTACATAGTCAAAGCTTTCCTTAAGTTTGGGTCAGTCAGAGTGGTCAGGTATTCTGCCACTGTGTACTCTGGTTAGGGCTAAATAGCATTCTAGTTTGCTCTGTTTTTTGTTCATTCTTTTCAATGTGTCAAGTAATTCTCTTTTTGTTTTCTCATGATTTGGTTGGGTCTAGTTGTGTTGCTGTCCTGTGGCACTGTGGGTTGTGTTTGTGAACAGAGCCCCACGACCAGCTTGCTTAGGGGACTCTTCTCCAGGTTCATCTCTCTGTATGTGATGGCTTTGTTATGGAAGGTTTGGGAATCGCTTCCTTTTAGGTGGTTGTAGAATTTAACGTCTCTTTTCTGGATTTTGATAATTAGCGTGTCTCTCTCTCGCTCTCGCTCTCTCTCTCGCTCGTCAGTTTGGGAACAAGGCTGTGGCTCATGTAGCCTGTGACCTGTTCCAGCTCCTCATCTCTCACTGGGAACACCTCCAGAGACTAGAGCGCTCTCTCCCAAAGAAAATCATTGAGGTAGGATGACACGGCTCCCCCTCAGCTCACCTAACCATCTCCTTTTATCAGACATGCTATCTTCTTTCACTTGAGAAATATATAGAATCAACATGTTCCCTTATTTTTGTCCCATGCAGATCTTTGTGGCTACTATAGCATTTCTGTTGCCGAGCGCAGAGCACTCGGCAGTGGAGGCTGACAAAAAGGTACGGGGAAATTCTAAAGGACTCTTTTTTTCATAGATGTAGCAAGTGCATTTGCACAGGAATCTTGTTCCATCTGGGCCCTATTTTTGTCTTTCCCCTCCTGATTTCTCTCTCCTTTTTTCCAGCTCTCTCTCTTTTTCTCCCTCCAGCCCTCCCTCTCTGTCCCTACCTCACTCCCTCCCTCATCCCCTCCCTAGCTGTTTTATTGATTATCTTTGAGTACAGTAGGCTTCATTGTGTGTGGAGGGTGCTGGGCTAATGGAAAAGGCCTCTCCTCTCTTTGTATGACTCAGCTAATGGTGTCTCTGCTGCTGTGCCTGCTGGACTGGTGCATGGCCATGCCCCTGAATATGCTGCTGGAGCCCATCACCATGCCCGTGCTGGAGGACTCCACATCCCACAAGGCCCCTCTGCTCGACTACATCTACAGGGTGGGTAACAGAGAGAGAATACAGTGTCAAAGTACTTTGTCTTACTTCCACCACAGCCCTATTCAGATGCCCTATTCAATATCTAAAGTTTGTTCTATGCCGACTTGGAAATTCAGTTTCCAATTTTTGTTTCCAGTTTCTACTGTTATGTGAGAATGCCCACCTAACCACCCCACCTGTTTGCTAATACACATGTAATACTCAAAAACATTCATTTATAACAGGTTTAGTTTTTACTCGTCTTTTTATTTTGACCGATTGGGTGTTTGAACCCTTATGTCGAGATTTAAATGCTGAGGAAGAGGCTGAGCGTCAGGCTAAATGAATGAGGTGGTATTCATTGGAGGTTTGACAGATGCGGTCAAACAAACACAAACCTTTATATGGATGTCACCCCTGATAAGAAATGGTCAAATTATTTAGATGTTTCTTTGTCCTCGTGATAAGCCTGGAACTACAAGCCTGTCTAGATTTGAATTGAATATTTCTTCAAATGAGAGAGACTGCAGCTGCTATCTAGGAATTCAATGTTATTTGTTGATCTATTGTGCACATAACAGTAAAGTTTATAAAGCTATTCAATACTCAGTCTTTTCAGCTAGGCACTAATTTACATAGCAGTAAACCTCACAAAATGAATAAAGCAATTAGTCTTGTTTATGCATACTTTATTCTGCTTCGCTTCTGGATTTGTATCAGATGTTTCCCTTAACAAATCAATGAGCAGATTAAACTTAAGTGATCCATTCATACAATGATGAAGAAAGATGGGACATTTCTGCATCTCTGCTGAGGATTTGAACTTTTTGGTGTATTTGTGTCTAACAGCATGAGGCTTCTCTGTGTAAAAGGCATGATTGCTCTGGACCTTATTGGTTCACTGGAGCTCCACTCCGGCTCCTCCATCTGCTCTCTGCCTGCCTCAGCAGCTGCACCCTCCCCTCGCTGTGCGTACGCGTGCGTGAGTGTTTTGCTTGTGTGTATGTTTTTGTGCGACTGTGAGTGAGTGTGCATATGTGCCTCTGTGCACATCTGCACGTATCCATGTTTGTTCGGGTGTGTGTTACCTTCCTGGAACTGTTGCTATGTGAGGTGCAGCCACTTAGTTGTCAAGCAAGCCAAAGATTTTTTTTTCTCCTCCACAGAGGAACCACTTTGGGGCTTTGGTGTGGCAGCTGTTTGGTTCTGGCCTTTTCACCATAAACTCTAATCCCCCCCATACCCAGAGGACTGTTAGGCATAATAATCCACATACTGTCTGCATTTCCCCACACAATACTGTTTCAGATGACAGAACCTGTGCCTCTCCTCTGAGCCTCAGCCAAGTGTGTATGTGTGTGTTGAATGGGATTAGCCATTCATTTACATGGACCAGCCTCCACAAAGGGTTTACCAAGTCCACCCACTCAGTGTAAGAGGCCCCACAGTTTGCTTTTGTCTGATATGTCAGGCGTAGCTTCCAAGCACTTCTCTGCTTACAGCACACAGGTGTGTGTGTATGTGTGTGTGGTGTGTGTGTGTGTGTGTGGCAACATGAGCAGGGGGATAACATTTTAATTAAATCAAACAGTAAACCTGTCCAATCAGTGTAATCAACTGACCCAGCGGGTCTTATCTAGTCCTGCCAACCCAACGGACTGATGCCGTACCATCTGTTATGCAGATCGATACACTCATCACAGGAGAAATGGATTAGTGGCAATAAATAGCTTCGCTTCTCTTAGATGGCCATCTCACCATGACAAACAGACCGTATATTCCTCCTCCGTATGTTCCTGAACCATTCGAAGTGCAATAAGCAATGCCTCACTGATTATCTTCCGTACTTGCAACCTCTGCGTTCGAGATTACTGTATAATTTTCCTCTTACTTAGTTAGTAACTTACTTAGTTACTTCACCTGTGTTTCAGATACTGTAAGGTCAGTGTTGTTCAGCTATTCACTGGCTCCCGCTGTTGGTCAATGCCTCCACTGTCGCGTGCTTTAATCTCAGGCAGACTGGGTAGTGTGTCTGTTTGAGTGTGTGATGTACCTCATTTATGAGTCCCATGTGCTCGTTGATGCTGTGCAGCCAGCCACGCAAAGGAACAGTAGCAGTGACTGTATCCAAGGTTACCACCACATGCAAGATTACCACATTACCACTGTTTTTCTCTTGTAGTTGCTTTAACCCACTAGGTGTTGACTCCTATCTTCAATCCTGTTTGGTAGGTGCTTCACTGTTGTGTCTCTGGCTCCAACCTGCACACCCAGCAGAGTCACTACCTCCTGAGCCTGTCTGACCTCTCCACTGACTACGACCCCTTCCTCATGCTGGGCCAGGTCAAGAATTCTGAGCCCCCGCCCTCACACACCGCTGCAGACTTTGGCAACCTGCTCACCGTTGCCGAGGGTAAGGAGACCTGAGACCTCACAACTGTCACTGCCCTCACCACTGTCACCAACACAGCATGAGACAGGATGGGCAGATGACACGCCACCCATTTAGTACCTGCTGTGTAGGAGATTGTTCTAGGGCTGACAGAGAAATTAGAGGGCTGTGTACGTTTGTGTGTTAGAGACGGTGTGTTTGAGCGTTAGAGACGGTGCGTTTGTGCGTTAGAGACGGTGCGTTTGTGCGTTAGAGACGGTGCGTTTGTGCGTTAGAGACGGTGCGTTTGTGCGTTAGAGACGGTGCGTTTGTGCGTTAGAGACGGTGCGTTTGTGCGTTAGAGACGGTGCGTTTGTGTGTTAGAGACGGTGTGTTTGAGCGTTAGAGACGGTGCGTTAGAGACGGTGCGTTTGTGAGTTAGAGACGGTGTGTTTGAGCGTTAGAGACGGTGCGTTTGTGCGTTAGAGACGGTGCGTTTGAGCGTTAGAGACGGTGCGTTTGTGCGTTAGAGACGGTGCGTTTGTGCGTTAGAGACGGTGCGTTTGTGCGTTAGAGACGGTGCGTTTGTGCGTTAGAGACGGTGCGTTTGTGCGTTAGAGACGGTGCGTTTGTGCGTTAGAGACGGTGCGTTTGTGCGTTAGAGACGGTGCGTTTGTGCGTTAGAGACGGTGCGTTTGTGCGTTAGAGACGGTGCGTTTGTGCGTTAGAGACGGTGCGTTTGTGCGTTAGAGACGGTGCGTTTGTGCGTTAGAGGCGGTGCGTTTGTGCGTTAGAGACGGTGCGTTTGAGCGTTAGACGGTGCGTTTGAGCGTTAGACGGTGCGTTTGAGCGTTAGACGGTGTGTTTGAGCGTTAGAGGCGGTGCGTTTGAGCGTTAGAGACGGTGCGTTAGAGACGGTGCGTTTGAGCGTTAGAGACGGTGCATTAGAGACGGTGCGTTTGAGCGTTAGAGACGGTGTTACAGTTACAGTAGTTACAGTCTTGTCTCATCGCTGCAACTCCCGTACGGACTCGGGAGAGGCGAAGGTCGAGAGCCATGCGTCCTCCGAAACACAACCCAACCTAGCCGCACAGCTTCTTGACACAATGCACATCCAACCCGGAAACCAGCCTCACCAATGTGTCGGAGGGAACACCGTACACCAGGCGACCTTGTCAGTGTGCACTGCGCCCGGCCCGCCACAGGATTTGCTAGTGCGTGATGAAACAAGGATATCCCTGCCGGCCAAACCCTCCCTAACCCGGACGACACTGTGCCAAATGTGCGTCGCCCCATGGACCTCCCGGTCGCGGCCGGCTGCGACAGAGCCTGGGCTCAAACCCAGAATCTCTGGTGGCACAGCTAGCACTGTGATGCAGTGCCTTAGACCACTGCGCCACCCGGGAGGCCCAGAGACGGTGCGTTTGTGCGTTAGAGACGGTGCTTTTGTGCTTTAGAATGCTTTTGAGTGCCCTGTCATCCAAGTTGTGTGCCCAGCTGCCCCTGCTTGTTTTACATATTACTCTTCCCCATCCAGACCACACTCTTCCTCTCCCAAACCACCTGGGAAATGGGCAGTAGGGGGATTTACAGGGAGATGTACGTTTTTAATATGTAGCCTTCCATTTGGAGGTAGCTACTCTATTAAATGTTAATGTTTTGACCTAATATTGACTAGACTAACACATGGAATGGAATGTTTAAAGAGGTAGCCATTAGTGCTCTGCCCCAGGGAGAAGACCCATTATCAAAGAGACATCTAAAAATTATTTTTATTAGTGACCTTGTGGTGCCATTAGGTTATGTATTAGAGTATTTCTTTACAACGGCCGTTTCCTCCACGAATGTTTCAGAAGTCATTTTTTCTTTCAACCAAAAGAACATACCCATTGACGCAATGTTGGCTAAGCTCAGCTGAAATATCTAGCTTATGTCATTACTTTTCATACAGCCCTACAAAGTCTAGATAGAAACTACAGAAGACCAGCCAAAGAGCACTATGCATTCCCCTTGAGATCATATTGATTAAGTCTCATCAAAGGGCCTGTGTATCTCTAATGCAGTCTCTCTAAAGAGCTTTCTCCACTTTGATGAGGGATGATGGTATTGATAGCACTGTCACAATGCGGAGCGCATCTTCTTGTTTTCCCCCCATCGTAACTCTTTCATTTTGGAATAGTTCTGAGCATTTAAATCAATCTGATTCGGGGAGTAGCACTCTATTCACCGTGCTGTAAAGACGTGCTTCTCATTAGCACTTTGCCAGTCTTTTCTCTCCTCCCATTGTAGCAGACTCAATGGCCTTTTCAAAGTTGTCTCCCATGATTAGATGCAACCTACTTATTTATGGCAGAGGTGTGTTGGCCATAACCATTGTGAGAAATGAAAAACAACGCTATTAGTTATTATGAAGGAAAAGCTAGCTTTGTGTGAAAAAGACAGAGAATTGAGAACATGTCTACACATGGTAATTTGGTTAAAAAAGATGGAGCCCCAAGTTCGCGTTGAATTGCTTAATGAATTTACTATAGTTTATAAGGATCCCCTTTAGCTGTTGCACATTAGCTGTTGCACATTAGCTGTTGCACAGTACGAAAAAAAGTATGAAAATATACATGGAAAATGCACATGCAGCAGGTTCTCTTTCTGGGGTCCACACACAACATCAAATACATGAGTGCATACAATACATGACAAAGTACATGTGCTGGATCTTGACTTCCCTGTATAAAATACATGTAAACAGGGGGGTTATTTACAGGGTTAACGAAATGGTTTGTGTCTCAGGATGTCTTTAGACCATCTTATTCCTGTTCTCCTCTTGCCTCCAGAGAAGAAAAGACGGAATATGGAGCTCATCCCTCTGACGGCACGGATGATCATGACACACCTTGCGAACCACCTGGGCCACCATCCCCTCAGTGGTGGCCCTGCCCTCCTGCACAGTCTGGTCAGTGAGAACCATGACAACCCCTTTGTGGAGTCATCAGAGCTCTCCTCTGAGGTGTTCAAGAGCCCCAACCTGCAGCTGTTTGTGTTCAACGACAGCACCCTGGTGTCCTACCTCCAGGTACCCTCGGAGCCCTCTGGTCCAGGGGAACCCTATGACAACTCCTCCCAGGTACGGGTCATCGTCAGGGACATCTCTGGAAAGTACTCCTGGGACGGAGGGGTCCTCTACCGCACCCAGGAGGGAGTCAACGGCATGCATCAGAGGACCTCAGACCACTCCACCACCAAGCCTACCTCACCAGGCACCTCAGACCCCTCCAACCACTCCACCACCAAGCCTACCTCACCAGGCACCTCAGACCACTCCACCACCAAGCTCACCTCACCAGGCACCTCAGACCCCTACAACCACTCCACCACCAAGCCCACCTCACCAGGCACCTCTGAGCGCTCCAACCCCCCTGGCTGGGACTCCCAGTCAGGCTGTGATGAGGAGGAGGAGGAGGAGGAGGCTGATGGCCTGGACCAGCTCCTAGAAGACCTGGGATACAGCAGCCCTGAGTGCCTGCCCCAGCCCCGGCTGAGGCTCAACCAGCCAGCCCCCTCTCCCTGTGGGATGAACCTGGAGCAGGAGGGGGCCATCATGGAGGCCATCCTCAGGCAGACGCAGCAGGAGGAGGAGCAGGTGAAGAGGTGGAACGCAGACGTGAGTGTCAAGTCCACCGGCCAGAGAGAACCCGCTCACCAGGAGCCCAAAGCTCTCTTCTACTTCTGCAGACTGCTACTCAACGACCTGGGCATGAACTCATGGGACCACAGGTACAGAGCCGAGCACAACACCACCACATCCACAGCTGTAGACTAGTTAGTAGAATACCTCACAGAGAGAGAGAAAGTGGGAGAGAAAAAGTACAAGGAAAGGCCTGGCAAGGGTGTGTAGTGTTCATCTGTTCTCCACAGGGAAACTTTGCCCAACTGTAGATTAGTAATGGTCTCGGAGCTCAATTTAAACCTGTTTGCACCTGTTACTCGTCAGACCAAAAACCAAAAGTAAAACATTAAACTTTCTTATCCTACTTTCAATCTGTTTTTTACCATTCAAAAAAATAGCATGCACTGGTACACTGGTACATGTGAAGTGCCGTCTGGATGCTTTTCAAGTTCAATTTAGTTTATTCCTTTTCAGGAAAAGCTTTCATCTCCTGAAGAAGAACTCAAAACTTTTGAGAGAACTGAAGAATTTGGATTCCAGGCAGTGGTATGTTTCGGTACACTGATTATTTAGGGCCTCTTCAGCACACACTGTATCCCTAGGTAACATTGGCATGTATGATTTGCTTCTTGTTCGGCATTTTAAAAGGAACTTACTGAATCTCTAAGCAAGACCTTTTGAACAAACCATCCTAGATTTCACCTAGGTATTCTAGCTAAGCCTGAAATATTGCAGCATTCCATGTCCGTCATTACTCTGAACCTAAGCCCGCTAATGAAGATTCTCCTTCTCTAAATCAGTAAAGATCACACTCTCAAGGCGACACGTATTAAAACTGCTTCACTCTGCCCTCCCCTCCTCTCCTCCTAATCTACACCATCTCGGGCTGATCACAGCTAGGCAGTACTCACACACAGCGATCAATAGGCACTTCACACTGCTAATGACCGGGGCTTATTAAAGAATGCCCCCAGGATTTTGCCAGACAAGGCAACCTGTGTCGAAGCATCCAAAATGCCCCCAATTTAACACAGCACCATGCTCCGCCATGACAACGGTGAAGCGCAGGGGTGGAACTCTGTGTCTGCTCTTGTTTTGTTTGTCACATGACAAGGGGGGGGCAGTAAACACATATACTATTGTACACGAACTCTTAAGAATCTTCATTAGTGGGCTTAGGTTAGCCTAGTGGTTAGAGCGTTGGGACAGTAACTGAAAGGTTGCTGGATCAAATCCCTGAGCTGACAAGGTAAAAATCTGTCATTCTGCCCCTGAACAAGGGAGTTAACCCACTGTCCCTGGTAGGTCGTCATGGTAAATAAGAATTTGTTCTTAACTGACTTGCCTAGTTAAATAAAGGTTAAAAAAATGTTTAAATGAAGGCACATGTTGTTTTCTCTAATATTAACCATATTTGTTACAATTACTTTTTGGAATTTGCACAGTATTGTTTGGAGATGTACGTTTGATAGCCTGGTCTCAGAGCAAAGCATATGATATTTTACTAAAATCAGTGGCACTCAGATTTAGTATGATATGTTACGTTCGATAGGACAGTAGGTTACTTGAATGTCTAGCAACCCAAAGGTTGTGTGTTCGAATCTCATCACAAACAACTTTAGCATTTTAGCTAATTAGCAACTTTGTAACTAGGAAAGGGAAAGGGGGATACCTAGTCAGTTAACTGCTTACTGCTTTTCCCTACTTTGCAACTACTTAGCATGTTAGCTAACCTTTCCCTTAACCCTTTAACCTAACTCCTAACCCTATCCTTAACCTTGTCATTGTAATATTATGTTACGAATTGTAATTGTAATACTATACGTCCTGCAATTCATATTATATTGAATGACTGCTATTACATTTTGTAGGCCAATGTAATGTAACCTAACGTAAAGTAATATTTCATACTAAATGAAGTGCCACAGATTTTAGCCAAATATAATTTGTTTTGCTTTTGAGTCCAGGTTACGTTTGGTGGTGTGTAGTTCACATTTCAGAGCACGCTCATCTTAACTGGGCTGAGTGTCGAGGTAGGCACTAAGAACAGTGTTGCTTCACTAGGTCCATTGTTCTAACGACAGGTCTGTGTGTTTGTCTTAACAGCAGGGAGACACACAAGATCGCTGTGTTCTACATCGGAGAGGGTCAGGAGGACAAATGCTCCATCCTGTCCAACAGCGCAGGCAGTCAGGCCTACGAGGATTTTGTGTCTGGCCTGGGATGGGAGGTACACACACACACATACACACACACACACACACACCCTGCAGCAGGGTTTACATTAGGAAATTGTGGCGCTGGACATTTGACTGGCAGCATTTTAATTTACCGGACCCATATGCATTGGATATATAACCCTGATTATGGCGTCCACCCATGGTGCTCATGATGACATAAATCATATTTAGATTATGGTAATTCATATTAACAGAACATGCAAGTTGAGGATGCAACGATGTGCAGTCCTTACTGAATTATGATGGGCACTTTGAAGTTGTTAGAATAACTGTCCACATTTACTTTTCCTCAGCTAACAAGATGAGTAACAAACAGCAAAATCACTACCTATGTCAATCTACTATCCCCCATGGTAGAAAAGTGTATCTATTCTATTGGTCAGCTTGTGGAGAAAGAAATAGTCTAATCCAAACAGACTCTGGGACAGTTGTGGGACGATAGATCCCACATTCATACAACCAGCAGGCCTAGGCTACATTTGATGCAACAGATCAGAACGTTTAGCTTAAAATGTTGATAAACTTTTATTTCTTCAGATTATAAAAGCATAGCAATAATGCAATTAGCGGGAAAATACCATTGTCAAAAGCACACTGCACATGCGAGCGGTTTCATATGCAACAACTAGCATGGGTTGCTAATATGACTACGATTGTGCCTTTGGCTCCTGGACAATGAAAGAAAGTTGATTAGAAAATAATTGCCTCCACGGATGTGGTCTGATTTTGGCCAGGCTACTTTGATGCAAGGTAAGACATGCCTCATAATATGTAGTAAAATGTATGTTTTCCAAAAGCGTACTGCCTCCAGCTCATTGTAAAGTGGTGTGTGATGCGCTGATGAAGCCTGCCTTTCGTTGCCTATACATTTACTGTCTGAGATGCTGAAGCAACAGCTCTCGCGCTGTCTGACAGATTTTCTGCTCAAAGGCTCTGTATCTGCATGCTGTACACGTGCAAAATAAGATACATAACCAATATACTGTACACACGGCAATTTAATTTCACCATATTATGCTAATTAACCTGTAGATCCCTCAAAACAAACCACTGCATTTTTTTCATTGTTGCCCTGTAATCAGGGACTGATTTAGACATGGGACACCAGGTGTCTGCAATTAATTATCAGGTAGAACAGAAAACCAACAGGCTCTGGACTTCGTAGGGTCAGAGTTGAGTACCCCTACTATAGAACTATAAGTATGACTATTCAAATGCATTTACATCGACTAATGAATAGGCTAAAAAGCATTATTACGCAATGGGATTTTTTTTCTTTTTCTCCCGGACCGTTGGCCAGCGGCAATTGTAGTTATTGGCTTTTCTATTTATTTTTTGGGCCAAAAGCCGGCTATTACCGGCTAGCGGAAACCCTGCCCTGCATCTCGTCTCTCTCTCTGACACACGCACACTGACATCAGGCTCTCCTAACCGTGTTGTGTGTCCCTCAGGTGGATCTAGCCACACACTGTGGCTTCATGGGAGGGCTTCAGAGGAACGGCAGCACAGGACACACTGCTCCCTACTACGCTACCTCCACAGTGGAAGTCATCTTGCATGTGTCCACACGCATGCCGTCCAACTCTGACGACTGCCTCACCAAAAAGGTACTTGTTAATATTGCTCCTTCCAGATCAGTGGTTCCCAAACTTTTTATAGTCCCGTACCCCTTCAAACATTCGACCTCCAGCTGCGTACCCCCTCTAGCACCAGGGTCAGCGCACTCTCAAATTTTGTTTTTTGCCATCATTGTAAGCCTGCCACACACACTATACGATACATTTATTAAACATAACAATGAGTGAGTTTTTGTCACAACCCAGCTCGTGGGAAGTGACAAAAAGCTTTTATAGGACCAGTGCACAAAAAGTAATATAATAATAATCAATCATTTTGCTCTTTATTTAACCATCTTACATATAAAACTTTATTTGTTCATCGAAAATTGTGAATAACTCACCACAAATTAATGAGAAGGGTGTGCTTGAAGGGATGCACATAACTCTGCAATGTTTGCTTGTATTGGAAAGAGTCCCAGTCTTAAATCATTTTCCACATAGTCTGTGCCTGTATTTCGTTTTCATGCTAGTGAGGGAAGAGAATCTACTCTCACATAGGTACATGGTTGCAAAGGGCATCAGTGTCTTAACAGCGCAATCTGCCAAGGCAGGATACTCTGAGCACAGCCCAATCCAGAAATCTGGCAGTGGCTTCTGATTTAAATTCAATTTTTACAGAACCGCTTGTTGCAATTTCGATGAGGCTCTCTTGTTCAGATATCAGTAAGTGGATTGGAGACAGGGCATGAAAGGGATAACGAATCCAGTTGTTTGTGTCATCCGTTTCGGGAAAGTACCTGCGTAATTGCGCACCCAACTCACTCAGGTGCTTCGCTACATCACATTTGACATTGTCCGTAAGCTTGAGTTCATTTGCACACAAAAATCATACAATGATGGAAATACCGATGTGTTGTCCTTAATGCAGACAGAGAAGAGCTCCAACTTCTTAATCATAGCCTCAATTTTGTCCCGCACATTGAATATAGTTGCGGAGAGCCCCTGTAATCCTAGATTCAGATCATTCAGGCGAGAAAAAACATCACCCAGATAGGCCAGTCGTGTGAGAAACTCGTCATCATACAAGCACTCAGACAAGTGAAAATTATGTCAGTAAAGAAAACTTTAAGCTCGTCTATCAATAAATAAAAAAATGTGTCAATACTTTGCCCCTTGATAACCAGCGCACTTCTGTATGTTGTAAAAGCGTTACATGGTCGCTGACCATATCATTGCATACACGAGAGTTCAGGGGCCAACACATCTTGACCACCAAAGTCCATTTGATGTCACAAAGCTGTCCAGTACTTCAAAAATATCCTCTCCTGTTGTTCTGGTTTCCAGTGGTTTGCAGAAGAGGATGTCTTCCTTAATTGACCCCCCATAAACGTATCGGACATATACCAGGAGCTGTGCCAGGCCCGCCATGTCTGTTGACTCATCCAGCTGTAACGCATAGAATTCACTGGCTTGTATGCGAAGCAGTAATTGTTTTAAAGCATCTCCTGCCATGTCACTGATGCATCGTGAAACGTTGTTTGATGAAGTCATTGTCTGTGTAGTTTTTCTGGCCTTTTCCCCCAGCATTGCCTCAGCCAAATCCGTGGCTGCAGGAAGAATTAAGTCCTCCACAATAGTATGGTGCTTGCCTGTCCAACCACTCGGTAGCTCACCATATAAGACGCTGCTAGCCCCTTCTTATTAATGGTATCTGTTGCTTTTATACGTGTCTTACTACTCGAAAGTCATCTTAATTCTCGCTCCAAAAACTCACGTGGCTTAATTTTCAAATTGGCATGTCTTGTTTCTAAATGTCTGCACAAGAGTGAAGGTTTCATCAAGTTGTGAGATCGTAATTTTGCACATATAGCACACTGTGGCTGAGGAAAGGCACTACTCCCAATATAAGTAAACTCCAAATCAATGTAGTTCTCATCATATATTTGCGCGTCTTCGATGGTCCAACGTCCCTGTCTGTTCGGTGCTTTCCCGGGTAAGGGGGCAGTAGCTCTTCGGCTGCATCAGATTCACAACTGTCAGTGTCCATGCTAGCTGGGCTAGCAACAAATGTAGAATTACTGATGCTAGCATTAGATATGCTTGTGGAAGCAGAACAACTTGTGTCGTTGACAGGTGCAGTACTGCTGGTAGTGGTAAAGCTGGTATGTGTCTCTGGACGCCTTACTTTTTTTAACCATTTATCAATTTTCGAGCAAACGGAATGTACAGCAGCTACTTTCGGCTACATTCGGACCGTTAGTGGAATTCCCGCGAGAGAGTAATGGTTAATGTGATTGAATGTTCATTATTTGACTAGGCTACCTGTATTTGACATTTTGTTGTTATTTCGCTGAACACCAGATAGTTTAATTTGATTTTTGGCAGTGAAACGAGGCTACTCAGGCGAGGGAAAAAACCTCACCCAAATGTATAGCCCCATTGGAAAATATAATTGGACTGTTTGAAAATGTGGGGGGGGGGGGTATGAATCACCTTTTTATTTGTCGTACCCCCGACGGCATTGCACGTAACCCTGGGGGTTTCTTGCTGGTGAACGTAACAATGGACCACATAGAAAATTCAATATGTCAGATTTTTTATATGAATAAAGACTTGCTAAAGTGCTAGAATTCAGCATTTGTGTTATTATAATTATTATTAATTTTTTTCACCTTTATTTAACCAGGTAGGCCAGTTGAGAACAAGTTCTCATTTACAACTGCGACCTTGCCAAGATAGAGCAAAGCAGTGCGACAAAAACAACACACATGGAATAAACAAACATACAGTCAATAACACAATAGAAAAATCTGTATACAGTCTGTGCAAATGTAGTAAGATTATGGAAGTAAAGCAATAAATAGGCCATAGTTGTGAAATAATTACCGTTTAGCAATTAAACACTGATAGAGTGATAGATGTGCAGAAGATGAATGTGCAAGTAGACATGTCCCTTTGTGCATCCTCGGTGACTCTAGGAAGATTTTAACGAACTGAACGCCAACATTTCTCACAGTTTTCACCATCTTTGTAAAGCCCTTGTTATTTTGTTGCTTTGATAGTAATTTCTAAAGATTATTATTTTTTATTTTATTAGTGATTTGTTTTAAGGTAAAAATAAAACAACAACCTGTCCCTCATTTATGGTCAACACTTACGTAAACTAAACTTTCATTTTAATACGGTGAAACTATTCATTTTTAAAGGGGCAATCTGCAGTTGATTCATACATTTAGGAATTAATTCAATGTACCCATTGATTCTTGAAGAATATAACTTATAAATGCCTCATGAGCTTAGTTCAACTGTCGTACGCCATCAGAACCTAAAATATAAGCTTATTTTACAAAAGAAAATGGTAAATGTAAAGAAACACTATACAGCCTCAAAACATGGTTAAAACTTTTCATTTTGATATCATGCATGGTCTGTCCTTGCATCCATATCACTGTCTATGAATTTGAGTGGTTACATTTGTCCAGCCCTATCCCACTGCTTTTTTTTTATGAAACGGGTGGGGAGAAGGCTTTTAAATGCTGATTGCTGCTCTACATTTTTTCTTTTCAGAAAAGACATTGAACATCTCATAGTCAAATCATAGAGTAGAACCAGCTCACATGCGTTTACACTATTTTGCCACTTTCTGGTGCTTTGTTGTGAAAAAGTGAGCGGGTCGAGCATAACACGTCAACCCTGTTACCCATAAAAATGTTTTAAGAATTTTCATTTTTGGTGAATCTTTCATTCAATTGCCCCTCCCTGTTCCACACAACAAGCTTCCATTCCCCCTGTCTCAAGGGGATTTATGGCTGATTTAAGATGTTGTCAACGCTGTTACGGTCAACTTTTACTTTATTAGGCACTTACTATAATATTTTTTATTTATTTAACCTCTTGAGATGGGAAAAAGTGTTTTTCATTCAGTTGAGCATGTGGTCTTTATGACCGATTTGTAAAAAATTAGGTGACAAGTTTTTTTTCACCAAGTTACACTACTCAAAAGGCACCTAATTGGTGGATCGACCCATACAAAAAAAGGCTTCAAACAGTGTATAGAGTGAAATGACTGCAGAACGCTACCCTGTCTATATGTGTGCTGTCTTGGCTTTTCACTCTGTGCTAAGCTGAGATCAGGTGGTGTGACTCCTGGGTTCTGGCATTGATTAGTAAACCCTGGGCAGGCCTGAGGAGTAGAGAGAGAAGCAGGCGTGTGAGAAGGGGCATGTGTGGCTACAGTAATGACTGTGATTCCTGGACCTGTTCCCCCTTCCTGCCCCCCTCCCTGGGTGCAGTGACTGGGGCCCAAATTCAGCCATTAGCTGACCCTGGCAGGGCAGGGGCCGGGCAGATGCCAGCAGGACCTTTTTATCCCATTCCGGCCGTGACGGCGGGAGCGATCGATGGGCGCTGCAGCTGTTTCCCTGGCTGTAGCACACCAGCAGCAGTTAGCATGGAGAAATGAGCTGCAAAGCCCCTGCCCATGCAGCCTATCTTCTCATACGGTGTCCCATGAAGATAGGAAATTCATCAGGTCCTCCTCATATACCACCTCCGCACCACCAACACATCCCTTCCCCCCTCGCCCCCAAAAAGTCCTGCACCGACCCCATACTGAACCTGTGCTTAGTGGCTGCGGAAATTAGTTAGCATGCGCAAGATTCGATTTTGGCTAGCTGGTGTGTGGCACTGGTGTGTGCCGTTGGCCCTCTTCGATTCATTTGACTGGGAGCCCCTGTAATTGCACTCCTCTCCTCCCAGAACCCCGCGCTAGCCACAGGCGACACAGAAATTGGCAGCTCGGCGGCGGATGTGGAGGCTTAAAGGGGGGGGGGGGGGGGATGAGATTGGGATGAAAAAGAGGCTTTATCGGCATCCAGGCAGGAAGTTTCTCTGTCATTTTACAAATAAAACGTTCAGCCTCGCCCACCCGCCTGCTCTCAAGTGCGTACTGTGTGTAGTGTTGGGGTGGGGGAGGCTTTCGCTGGCCAGATTGTCTGTCTGAGGGAAAGAAAGGAAGGAAAAAAACGGGCCCCATTTAAACCAGAAAGGAAAATGAGAATGTGAATGTGAATTCCTCCAATCCAATTGTGGGCTTGAGGGCAGCAGCTGGTTGTGGTAATATGGTTACAGGAGCGACCTGTGAGGTGGGGGTCAGGCCATGTAGGGTCCTTATGTCAGAGCTAGCGGCGCCTGGCCGGCCTCACGCTCACTACCAGCCTCAGGCACCATGGCTTAACTGGGCTGCTTCTCTGCTGTTTTCATAAGGGACTGTACTGCTAAGAGGCCTGCTCTGCTGTTTTTATAATGGACTGTACTGCTGAGAGGCCTGCTCTGCTGTTTTTATAATGGACTGTACAAAAATGATCAGAACCATGCATAATGCACATTCACTAATAATGACTAACTTATTGTAGCAGGCATTATAGAAAATTAACACAGATCTCATAAACAATCTCTCAAGCACAAGGCCACATGCTAATGAATAGCCAGCTAATATTTTTATTTCAAGTTTAGCCAACTTGGATGTGTTCGCTAGCTAAGGTTGAACAGTTGAATTGTTATGAACACACCCATGTGTCTGTCTCCAACTGTTTTAACAGCATGCTAGCCTGTCCACTTTGTTAAAATGTTGACATCAAGTAGCCTACCTTATTTCTCAGAATGAGAGTGAGTTGCCAATTCCTTGTAGAATTGTGTTTAAATGCATATTGCACACTTATAACTCAGACTAGACAGCTACTATAGCAGTCTTTGGCTAAAATGTTGCTAGCAGTACCTGGTACTGCAATGCCGCATGCGACAAACTGAGCATTCATTTTCCAGAAGCAATATTCATTGATACTCCTGTTTTAGTAGTGCCTGCTCTGCGTGCAATTTGAAGAGTTGAGACATAAAAAGGGTATGGTTAGAAAGTTGTGGTGTAAATTCTACCTTTAACTAATAATGAGGAGAGGCAAAATCAATTGAGCTTCACCGAGCCGAGGGCCCTCGCAAGACCACTCACGCTCCAGTCCCTCGCTCCACATTATAATTTGAACTTCACTAAGTCAAATGCCCTCACAAGGAGTCACCTGCACTCTGGTCCCTCGTTCAATGAGCTTCGCCAAGCCGAGTGCACTCGCACTCTGGTCCCTCACTCCACATTAACCTCACCAGTCCTATGGTGATCAAATCAGTACCACGGATCTGGAGTTTTGGTTGCCCTCAACTGGCTAATTAACAATCATGTCCAAGGATACCTCACTTAAAACACTCTCATCAACTCAACTCAGTCCTGCTAGTTGCCTCAGCTTTGGCCCTCTTAAGGAAGACCTCGCTCTGAGCGTACCCTCAACAGGGGCTTCAAAAGTATCCACCTGCCCCATCTTCCTTTTGGATCCTTAGGCGGATCTCAGTCTGCTCCTGTCAGAAGTGCGGTTTCCTGGGGTCTCAATTTGGAGACCTCTGTGCACAGTTTACCCAGGTCCTCAGAAACGGTCTGCAGGTGGAGGTACACCTCCTGGCAAGCTCGCCAAGAATGTGGTGGAAATTCTACCTTTAAGTAATAATGAGGAGGGGCACAGTCAATAGTCAATCAAGGTTTTACTTTTATTAAAAACATATTATAATAAGGAGGCTAGTCGCCCCACCCACGCAGGTGAAATGGAGTGAGCGACTCCTGTACAAAGAGTACAGGAGCATTTATATAGTCAAGCTACCCCATGCAAGCATCTGCAAAACACGTGACCCTATGTGTGTGTGTGTGTGTGTGTGTGTGTGAGGGGAGACAACTGGGTGAAAAGGTTGCCTCAGTCTGTCGCAACTGAGTGAGAACAATAGGGGCCAGAATGATAGGAAGTCACCCCAGACATACTTCCTCTAACAGTAGCTCAACGGTTCCCCCAAGTTGGGCAAGCAAGTGCCTTTGACTGTCGGCCCAAATGATGTATGGTCGTACTGGTCACACACACAAAACATGAATCTTTCACCCAGAAACAGGCTCCAAGCAGAACAATAGCTCTCATTGGTGTGCAGAATAACACTTTGCTCTGTCTCCAGTGAAGCTAAGAGGAACCAGTTAATTTATGTCAAGTCTTTGGCTGAGTGCCTAGACATCATGGGGTCATTCTACACAGACAGTCAGGACAGGCCTCTATTAATGCGCATGTAACAGTTTAGCTTCCGTCCCTCTCCTCGCCCCTACCTGGGCTCGAACCAGAGACCCTCTGCACACATCAACAACTGACACTCACGAAGCATCGTTACCCATCGCTCCACAAAAGCCGCGGCCCTTGCAGAGCAAGGGGAACAACTACTTCAAGGCCTCAGAGCGAGTGACATCACCAATTGAAACGCTATTAGCGCGCACCACCGCTAACTAGCTAGCCATTTCACATCGGTTACACACACACACACACTTTTCTATCCTATATGAGTTAGTTTATATGGCAATCTCAAACCCAATGCCTAGGCTTAAAAACAGATGTTTTAGTACACAAGCATTAGTAAGGTTTAACTTCAAAATGCCCTCACAAAGGTGAACTTCTCTCTCCTCTATTAAAATAATGTTTGGGTGTCCATATGACTGATTATTTTGGACCAAACCTCAAATTTACACTGAACAAAAATATAAACGCAACACGTAAAGTGTTGGTCCCATGTTTCATGAGCTGAAATCAAAAGTCCCAGAAATGTTCAATACAAACAAAAAGTGTATTTCTCAAAAATGTTGTGCACAAATTTGTTTACATCCCTGTTAGTGAGCATTTCTCTTTTGCCAAGATAATTCATCCACCTGGCAGGTGTGGCATATCAAGAAGCTGATTAAACAGCATGATCATTGTACAGGTGCACCTTGTGCCAGGGACAATAAAATACCACTTTAAAATGAGCAGATTTGTCACACCACAATGCACAGATGTTTTGAGGGAGCGTGCAATTGGCATGCTTACTGCAGGAATGTCCACCAGAGCTGTTGCCAGAGAATTCAATGTTTGTTTCTCTACCATAAGCTGCATCCAACATAGTTTTAGAGAATTTGGCAGTGTGTTCAACTGGCTTCACAACCTTCAGACCACGTGTAACCACACCAGCCCAGGACCTCCACATCCAGCTGCTTCACCTGCGGGTGGTGCTGAGAAGTATTTATGTCTGTAATAAAGACCTTTTGTGGGGAAAAACTAATTCTGATTGGCTGGGCCTCGCTCCCAAGTGGGTGGCCCTGGCTCCCAAGTGGGTGGGCCTATGCCCTCCAAGGCCCACCCATGGCTGAACCCCTGCCCAGTCATGTGAAATCCATAAATTAGGGCCTAATGAATTTATTTCAATTGACTGATTTCCTTATATGAACTGCAACATAGTAAAATCTTTGAAATTGTTGCGTTTGTACTTTTGTTCATTATAAAACATTTGAATAATAAATAAAGATTTGAATATAAACAAAATATATTGGTTAGTCCCCCAATTATAATTTTTTTAAGTGTAAATAGTGAGTTGAAACTGCTTGTCAGAGAAGAAGTAGTGATCTCTCATCTTTGTTGTAGACAGTTTCAGGGGGAGAGGCTTGGTATGTGTGTGTAAACAGAGAGGTTTCACTCTCACCCAAGTCTGTCCAAATTAAGCCCAATGCTTTCCCGCCTTTGTCGCTTGCCTTCCCGCCTTTGGGGCAACGACTCCCATTGTTGAGGTGGAGATATGAGCATCTTGTCATTATATACAGATCTCTAGGTTAAATGAGAAGGTGCACAGAAGGAGCAAAGGAGATGAGACCAAAAAGTTAATGTGAGAACAAGCGGACATAAACACTCAATAATAATAATAATAATAATAATAATAATTGGATTCTTGCATTTGTAATATCACGCAAAAACCTAAATTCGAATTAATGGAATGAATTAGATATATCGCCAAACTTTGAGGGCCAGTTGGACAAGGGCCTTTAACTGAGGCCACACATAGGAGAGCTTCTAGTGCCACTTATAGCTACAGTACTGTGTAGTAGGGACAGGGATGTGATTCGTCCCCTGATTTAATCATCAATTCCTGCTTTTCTGACATCCTCCTCTATTCATATATCATTGAAATCGACCTTCCCACAAACCAATATCCTCCTTTACCGTGATGGTCCATATTGTCCTGACTCCTAATTTCGCCGTGACGCCGCTCTCCGAGGGTGTCTCAGGGACAGTTGGTATATGCAAAAAACACATTTCCAATTCACACATGCTTATAATACATACTTGTACATGTATGAAATAGGACAAATATAAGCACCCACCAAATATTTGATTTGTTATTATTAAACATATTCCCTGGTGTTGGAGAGCTTGCTGAAGGAGAACACAAAGACACATTAGCATTTACCCAGACAGTCCTGCCTCTTGGTTCAACTCATTCTATGTAAAATGTCTAATGGTAATTAACATCCCTAGAATTTTTGTGGGCAACTTCGACATGCATATTCAACATTCTTGGTTCATTTGTCCCTGTCTGGTCTGACCTGCGCCTGTACAGATGAGATGAACCAGTGAGCACGACGTTCAATCAGCGGGTTGTGGATTTGTTTAACATTAACCCATTAGCATAATTAAGGGGTTATAATAGAATGTGCTAATTGCATTTTTTGGGTAGCGAGGGCATGTTTTCTTAATGGCTCATTAGACGCAAGTACATTAGCACATGTTTTCCTCCTCTCTCAGCGAGTCAGTCAGTGAGGAGGCTCAGTCTTAGCAGTCATGATGCCACATGATCAGGGACAGGAGTTATTCCTAATCTCTTCACCTGAGCAGGAAATACTCTGGGGCCCTAACTAGGCCCAGTCTATCCTGGTAAGGTCATGTGGTCAGGGATAAACTCTGCCCCATTAATGATGGGTAAAGACCGGTGAGGTTCGAACGGCTGGTCTTTGTCCATCACTCAATGTCCATGTCAACCACAATACTGGGGCAAGAGTGTTCTTTCTCCTTTCTCGCTCCTATGTCTTGGTTCAAAAATAGAGTTAAAATAACAGTCTGCCAATTTCCTGTAATTTCTGTCCTAACTGAATTTGTATTTATGAATAGAACATGGAAATTGGATGCAATTTGGAGTAAAGTTAATTTCAATGATTGGTTTTAAAATGTTTTTTGTTATTTGAATTTCCAATCAAAGTTGAAATTAGAAGATGTTTTACATTGTCACAACACCAGAGCTGTGGTAATAGCTAACCTATATATATATATATTTGTTTTTTATAGTAATGACTATGTTTTTTCTAAACGTGATCACCGTAGCTAGCCATGTCTAAAGCTTGTGATTTGTTCTGGTGCAGCTGCGTCACCTGGGAAACGATGAAGTTCACATAGTGTGGTCGGAGCACAGCAGGGACTACCGGCGCGGCATCATCCCCACTGACTTTGGAGACGTGCTGATCATCGTGTACCCCATGAAGAACCACACGTTCTTCATCCAGATCATGAAGAAACCACAGGTACTACAGATAAGCTGGTTGGCTGCTCTGAATACTCAATGCAAAACCAATATGGTAGTTTGTCACAATGAGATTTCAGAGTTTGCTTCTACACTTGGTTTATTATTTTCCACTAAATCCATGTCTGTAATGGGTGGTGTCATAGACTATTTTACTTGTCTTTTTTACATTAAACAAATATAATGGGTGTTATTTTCACAATTTCTCTACTAAAATTGATCAAACAGATTGGAGCAGTGCTGGAATATGTATCTGACTTTCTCAACAAACCCATCTTAACTCTCTTTCCCGGGGGTCCCACCAAACTAGCTTGTTGGTTTAGTGGGTTAACTGTCTGCCTGTCCAGCTGTGTGACTCTGAGATGGAAAGTAATGCCCTCCTCTTCCACTACAGTGCATCACCATCACTGTGGGTATGTGCTAGAGAACAACCGATATGGATTTATTAAGGCCAATGCCGATACCGTATTTTGGGGGTCAAGGAGACCGATGGACAATATCGTTAAATTTGAACATTTTGATGACCAAACCGGTATCTTGTTTTTCAAAGTGCTGCCGCCTGTATATGGACATTGTTTTGCCGAACAGTAAATTAATGAACACTTTCAATATGTCTACATGCCTTGTGTCATTTTCAAGTGTGCTTAAGCTAAATGATATGCAGCAGGAGTAGGTAGCTAAGAAGATGCTGTCCAGCTAGAGGTTCCTCAAGGACAGCTAGCAAGGAACGAGTAAGTGGTGCCGGCTTGCAACAGTTTGACACGAGGCAAGTGCGCTTGCGCTCCATAGAAGACATCGGCTGCGCTAATCCTCAACGGCCGATAGACTAGCAATGGCTAATATTGGCCAAAAATATTGTCCCGACCAATTATCGATCGTTTGACAGTGTCTGTCTCTCAGCTAGCTTTCTTCTTGGCGGCTGCTGTGTTCTAAACCGCTGCACAGTGCACACAGAGCTATAGCTGGTTTTAGTGTGTCGGGTTTTAGTGTGTCGAAGCGAAAGATTTCTCATTCCACTGACCTGCCAGCAGGACTCTGCCAACCTGTAGATGATGTCCACTGCCCTGTCTGGCCATCTACCTAATATCCCAATATCCACACAGACGGACAGAAAGACATCATTAAAACCTCTTATGAATCCCTTCACACGCCAATCCCTTTAGCGGGATTGATTTGACAACATCCAGTGAAATGGCAGCGCGCCATATTCAAACTACAGGAATATCAATATTCAACACTCACGAAAATCTATGTGTAATACATCAAAATAAAGCGTAACTTCTTGTTAATCCAGCCGCTGTGTCAGATTTCAAAAAGGCTTTACGGCGAAAGCAGACCATGCGATTATCTGAGGACAGCGCCCCGCATACAAACACATCAAAATCATATTTCAACCAGGCAGGTGCGCCACAAAAGTCAGAAATAGCTATATAATTAATGCCTTACCTTTTGAAGATCTTCTGTTGGCACTCCAAAATGTCCCAGAAACATCACAAATGGTCCTTTTGTTTGATAATGTTCTTCTTTCTGTCCCAGAAATGTCAATTTATTTGGCGCGTTTGATTCAGAAAAACACCGGTTTCAACTCGCCCAACATGCCTACAAAGTATCTAATAAGTTACCTGTAAACTTGGTCCAAACATTTCAAACAACGTTCCTAATCCAACATCAGGTACCCTAAAACGTAAATAATCAATACAATTTAAGACGGAATAAATTGTTTCCAATACAGGATAAAAACAACGTGAAGCGCGTTCCAGTTCACCAGCACCAAAACAGTAGAGTCCACCTGGAGTGACACTTACAATGAATAGCACTACTTCTTCATTTCTCAAAAGAAAAACATCAACCAATTTCTAAAGACTTTTGACATCTAGTGGAAGCAATAGGAACTACAACCAGGTTCCTCATAAATGGGGCTTCCCATAGAAAACAATTGGAAAACACAATGACCTCCAAATTTTTAAAATCTGGATGGATTGTGCTTGGGGTTTCACCTGCCAAATCAGTTGTGTTATAGTCACAGACATTATTCTAACAGTTCTAGGAACTTCAGAGTGTTTTCTATCCAACTCTACCAATTATATGCATATCCTAGCTTCTGGGCCTGAGTAACAGGCGGTTTACTTTGGGCACGCTTTTCATCCAGACGTCAAAATACTGCCCCCTAAAACCACCCAGTCCTCAGTCCAAACCTCCACCATACTCAGAACCCCTCTCATTCTTATTCTATGGTGTTCTAGAGCTAGATGTCAGTTTGAAGTGCGTTACAATCATTGAAGTGGGGGGACTTTCTGTATAATGAGCTATTCCATGCAGAGTAGACAGCAGGGTTTATGAAGGGGCTCTGACATTCACGTCACATTCCAGGTCAACGATAATTCAACTCAGCAGATTTAAGATCTCCCCAAAAACCCATGAGCAGACCCGTGTGACACACCAACCACACACACATATGCGTGCTGCTCTCAAACACAGAGAACTGACATTGTATTTGTTCAATAAAAGTTTTCTCTGGTATCGACAGTCATTTCTCTTACTCTACATTGATTTTCATTAGATGTGTGTGATTGTCATGCTAAATAACAAAACTCAAACCTTAATCACTCAAACCTGTGCCCAGTTGATGTCTCACGCATTTCATATGATTTTATGACTTAACCAGCATTTTTTTATAGCATTTTATCTGAATAATATAACATGTTAACTTTCTTCCTCTTTCTTCGTATTTGTTTCTTTCTGCCTCTATCCCTCTCTCTCCCTCCTTCCCCTTGTAGGTCCCTTTCTTTGGGCCTTTGTTCAACGGGGCCATCGTAACTGGAACGCTGCTGCCCAGCCTGGTGCGCGCCACCTGCATCAACGCCAGCAGAGCTGTCAAGTCCCGCCTGACGCTCTACCAGAGCTTGTATCCTTTCTGTTCACTCTTTACTCTGTTGCCTCTACCTTTCCTACAGTCCAGTCTGATCACAGAGCTTCAGCAGGTAGGTAGGCCAAGGAAGGGTATCTTTTTATATTCAAAGATAGATAGGTAATTGGTCAGGATCTATCCATCTATCTATCTAGCATTGTGAAGATTGTGAGAAATAACAGAAATACAAATAAACTTTTATATACAGCTAGCTAGCTGTATATAAAAGTTTATTTGTATTTCCTCACAATCTTCTTCACAATGCTCATATGAAATAATTTAAATTATAAACGGGTCGATTGTTTTGATAACGGCATTAGCACTGCCAGTGGTTTGCCCAGGCTATTTCACATGTGGATGGTGTTGGCTGATCTGCATGGTTGAGCGCTGACACTGATCTTGATGCACTGGCTGATTTGCATACAGCGATTAGCTGCGCACTGGGTTGAGGTGTGTTGCACAGCCCGCAGTAACATGTGCAGATGCATGTGGCTGTGTAGGTCTGTAGTGGTGATCTTATGTGTAACCTGTCTGTCGTCATGTATCATCTACTGAGTTTAGACGACAGCAGCAGAGACATGACTGTCATTAACCCCTCCCCTCCGTCCCTATAACAGCCTGCCTGTTGTTAAGGGCCTGACTCCAGCTGTACATGTCAGTTGGTTTAAGACAAGCGTAATCAGTGACGGAGATTAATTTGCATGTGAATGAGGGGAGGACTGAGAGAGGGGAGGAACGTTGTTTTTTGGAGCGGGCTTCGGGGGGGGGGGTCTAATCTCCCATAAAGCCTTGCTGCTCTGCTCCTCCCTGGACAGGAACAGGGTATACAGACTAGCCTCACCATCACCACAGTATCTCTCTGCCGGTCACTATGGAAACACCCAACCTCCAGCTTTTGAGGTTGGATCCAAGTTGTGCAAAGCTCATTGGTTTGCGGTGTGTAAGAAAAGAGGGCAAGGGGAGTGGGCAGTAATGGCAGAGTTGTTTTTAAGGTGAAAACATGCACTGTTTTGGGGGCTACATGTGCGGCTATACATACTGTGTGTTTGATATTTGTAGAATTTCTATGCTTGCGTGTATGTGCATGCACATGGGTGTGTGTGTGTCTCCATCACACCCACCCATCAGCGAGCCTCATATCAGCCCCTCTCAGGGTCCCTGGGGGCATCAGTGGGACAGCAGAGTGACAGATGCCGGTTACCAGACGCCAAGTGAATTACTCCAGGGTGAGATGGTTTGAGCTGCCACAGGCCTGCCTGCTTGCACTGGAAGCCCAGGGGAGGGGAGCCAGCACTGGGCTGGGAAAGACCAGGCGTACCTGGCATTCCTTAGCAGGTGGAGAGCAACACGACAGCTGTATCTATGAGATGAGATAAGCGCTGGCCTGGGCTGGCTAGGCTGACGCGTTGGCAGTGTGAAGCAGCCAGCCAGGCTGAGGCCCCACATACTGCAGGTCTGGAGGATGAGCTGACAAATGGAGCCTCCCAGCCAATGGATGCTGGTAGTGCCAACTGGTTTATGTGTGTGTCTGGGCCTCCTGGCTGGAAGACTTGGTGAAGAGAAAAGGATTATGTTTAAACAAAAGAATCGTCATGGGGGTGATGAGTCTGTTTTATCAAGGCAGGGAGCACACACAAACACACACACACACACACAAACTATGTTGTAAAGATATTTTTATTTCTTTAATCCTACCAGCAAATTAAGTTCACTCTATTTTCTGAACAATGTTTGAAATGATACAATTTAGAATGCTATTTGAGATGTATTACCTCAACAAAGAGCAGTAATACCTGAACTAAATGATTTATCTAGACTTGAGCCACAGGCAAGACCCATTCCTTCCTCTGATTATGTCACAGAAATGGCTGCTGTTGTAAATGTTTTTTGTACAAGTCAGAACAGTGACCTGTCTGGTTGTGTAGCAGAGATTAAATCCCTATCCAGCGTTTCCCCCTCACAATGCCCCGGCACTTCTCAATCTGCTGTTTGTAGCCAGGTCACTCTTCAAGGTAATTCGTTTAATATTTCTTCAATGAGAAGCCACATGACCCCTGTGCATCCAAATAAAGGCTGGCCTGGCGCTGTGGGGCTCTGCTCTGTGGTGTCCTCTCTCCCGCTCCCTCCGCCACAGAACTGGAGAGGTCTCCAGCAGCCAGGCGCTCTGCTGCACCATCACTACGGCTAATTGGATTTTGTATTGAAAAATGACCACCAACCACATCACCTGAGAACACACACAGCAAATCCTCCTTTCCGCTACAGCGGACTGTGCACCATGGCAAACGGAGAAGTGTGTGTGTTTGTCTGTGTGATACAAAACACTGACCAATGGACATACTTGAATCATGTCTGTACAAGTGGATTTATGTGTGTCATTCTCCTCAAGCTCTGTACAGCATTCTGCTCTATTCAGTGACAACACAGTAATATTATTTCAGAGCCCTCAGCGCTATTGAATGTGAAAGACAGTCCTGCCCCCACAAACATGTTACAAGGCAGTCAGAAATCATACATAATGTAATCTATTATTGATAGGGCCTTGTTGGAAGAGGCAGCTGCCTTGGCTGTATGAGTCCTAATAGTCACCCTGTATGAACCCTGAGCAGCGAGCTGGCTGGCTGTCTACTCCACTGTCAGTAGAGATCCATTGTGGGTGGTGAGGACATTACATGAGGGAGGAAAATAATCAGATGGGAAAGCTCCCACTATCCAAGTAGCACTCCATATATCAATCATACATTAATAAGAGAAAGAATTTGATGAACTTCCCTGACATCCGATGTGTAATTTATTTCCAACCATGTGGAAGTGATGTGGCTATAGTAGAAGTGTCTCTGAGTGGACTTCCTCTGCTGGCACATAGCCTGTTGGGTTTCTGACTGGAGGCTTTATCCAACAGTCAGTAAGTGTTATTCTCTCTCAGGAACAGGCACTAGGGTTTGATGTGCCGTCACTCCTAGTGTGTGTGTGTTTAGGTGGCAGGAGCCTTTAATAGGTGAGAGGAAGTAGAGCTGACCTTCATTCTGAAACGCAGCCTCCCTGCCGGACAGAATCAATAGCTTTTGCGCGCTGCCCTTACTCCCCTCCCCTAAGACAGACAGACAAACAGACAGACACACACACACACACACACACACACTGAGCGATCCATCTCCAGGCAGCGATCAATAGCCATAATCTATGGGCCATGGCCAGTCATGTGAGCCGGTCTTTTCAAATCCAAATCAAATGTTATGTCACATGCTTCGTAAACAACAGGAGTACACTAACAGTGAAATGCTTACATACAGCCCTTCCCAACAATGCAGAGAGAAAGAAAATAGAGAAATAATAGAAAAGTTTTAACGCATAATAATAAAAGTAATAATAAATGCACAGTGAGTAATGATAACTCGGCTACATACACGGGGTACCAGTACTGAGTCCATGTGCAGGGGTATGAGGTAATTGAGGTAGATATGTAACTAGGAATAAAGTGACGGATCATAAACAGTAGCAGCAGCATATGGGACAAGTTTTTTTTTTTTTTTAAATGAAAGGGGCAATGCAGATAGTCCGGGTGTTTTGTTAACTATTTAGCAGTCTTATGGCTTGGGAGTAGAAGCTGTTCAGAGTCCTGTTGGTTCCAGACTTGGTGCATCAGTACTGCTTGCCGTGCAGTAGCAGAGAACAGTCTAACAAATCAAATCAAGCTTTATTTATACAGCACATTTCAGACATGGAATGCAACACAATGTGCTTTACTGCCAAAAACAAATAAAAAACATGGATAATAAAAGCTGAAATATTTACTTCACAGCAAACATAAGATAAAAAACAAATGAGACAAACTGAACAACAAAAACCTTCCTAAGGAAAAGCAAAGCTAAAAATATGGGTTTCAAGGTCCACAGTTTCAGCCCCCCCTCATGTGCTCTAGCAGGCTATTCCAGAGGCTGGGGACATAACTAAAGGCTGCCTCCATGCTTCTTGGTCCTAAGCTTTGGGATCGTTTTGAGAAGGCCAGTGCCAGAGGGCATGAGGACCTACTGGATACATCACTTGAAAACATGTCTGACATGTACTTTGGTGAACAATCGTGGATTGATTTAAAAATCAATAGAATAATCTTAAAATTAATTCTAAAACTCACAGGCAGCCAGTGCAGAGACCTTAAGACCGGTGTAATGTGTGTGTGTGCCATCTGGTCTTGGATAGCACCCCAATCTATGATTTATGGTGGCTGAAGTCTTTGACAATTTTATCGAGGTTTAGAGTTCCTGGATGGCAGAGAGCTCAGCCCCAGTGATGTACTGGGCCATATGCACTACCCTCTGTAGCGCCTTGCTGTCGGGTTGCCAACCATTTGCCATATCAAACGGTGATGCAGCCAGGGAAGATGTGGCGGATGTGTTGTTGCCTACCCTCACCACCTGGGGGTGGACCGTCAGGAAGTCCAGGATGCAGTTGCACAGGAAGGTGTTCAGTCCCAGTGTCCTTAGCTTAGTGACGAACTATGATGTTGAACGCTGAGCTGTAGTCGATGAACAGCATTCTCACATAGGTGTTCCTCTTGTCCAGGTGGGAAAGGGCAGTGTGGAGTGCAACATAAATTGTATCATCTGTGGATCGAGGTGAGGAAGAGGATATTTAAGATACTGTTTCAGATGTTTTCAGAAGATGGGCAGGGACTCTGCTGTCCTAGATTCAGGAGCTGCCCTCCCTTAGGGGTGGGAGGGCCTAGAGACCTGAGATGGCAGAACGGAGTGCTTGGTTTGGGTTGTAGGGTTTGAACATATCCTGAAGGTAGGGAGGGGCAGTCCCTCTTGCTGTTCCGTAGGTAAGAACCATGGTCTTGTAGTGGATGTAAGCTTCAACTGGAAGCTAGTGGAGTGTGCGGAGGAGCGGGGTGACATGAGAGAACTTGGGAAGGTTGAAAACCAGGCAGGCTGCTACATTCTGGATAGGTTGCAGGGGTTCGATGGCACAAGTGGGGAGCCCAGCCAACAGCGAGTTGCAGTAGTCCAGACGGGAGAGGACAAGTGCCTGGATTAGAATCTCATGCTCAATCTACGGATGTTGTAGAGCATGAACCTGCAGGAGCGGGTCACTGCTTTGATGTTTACAGTGAACAACAGGGTGTTGTCCAGGGTTCCAGGGAGGGCTACACTCTAAACTGTGGAGTTGTCAACCGTGATGGAGAGGTCTTTGAGTGGGCAGGCCTTCCCCGGGAGGTAGAACAGTTCCATCTTATTGAGTTTGAGGTGATGGGCCTACATCCAAGTTGAGATATCTGCCAGGCACGCAGAGATGCGTGTCGCCACCTGGGTGTCAGAGCGGGGGAAGGAGAAAAGTAGTATATTGAGTGTCATCCGCATAGCAATAATAGGAGAGGCCACGTGTGAGGATGTGACGGAGCCGAGTGACTTGGTGTATAGCAAGAAGAGTAGAGGGCCTAGAACCGAGCCCTGGGGGACACCAATAGTGAGAGTATGTGGTGCAGACACAGATCCTCTCCACGTCACCTGGTAAGAGCGGCCTGCCAGGTAGGATGCAATCCAAGAGTGTGCATAGCCTGCGACGCCCAGCCCTGAGAAGGTGGACAGGATGATCTGATGGTTCACGGTGTCAAAGGCAGTGGATCGATCTAGTAGGATGAGAACAGAGGAGAGCGAGTCAGCTTTGGCAATGCGGAGAGCCTCCGTTACACGGAGAAGAGTAGTCTCGGTTGAGTGACCCGTCTTGAAGCCTGACTGGTTAGGGTCAAGAAGATTGTTCTGCGAGAGATAACGAGAAAGTTTATCAGAGACACCACGCTCAAGTGTTTTGGAAAGAAAAGAAAGAAGGGATACCAGTCTATAGTTTTTGACGTCAGATAAGTTGAGTGTTGGTTTCTTGGGGAGGGGAGCAACTTGGGCCATTTTGAACTCAGAGGGGACGCAGCCAGTGGCCAGGGATGAGTTGATGAGGAATTGGAGAAGGTCTCCAGAGATCGTCTGGAGGAGGGGATGGGTTCGAGCAGGCAGGTTGTCGTGTGGCCAGACCTCACTAGTCACAGGATGTCATCTGGAGTTAGGGGAGAAAGAGGTCAAGGCATAGAGTAGTTCTGTGTGAGTGAGACAAGTGGTCTCTAAATGCTGAGTAGCGGATGTCGTCAACCTTTTTTTCCAAAGTGGTTGACAAAGTTGTCCGCGTAGAGGGAGGGGGTGGAGGATTAAGGTAGGGAGGAGAAGTTGGAAAATAGTTTCCTAGGGTTAGAGGCAGAAGCTTGAAATTCAGATTGATAGAATGTGGCTTTAACAGTGGATACATAAGAAGAGAAGGTAGAGAGGAGGGAGTGAAAGGATGATAGTCCCAATGATTGGAGAGTCTCGAGTTGAGGTTGTACAGTTTATTCTCCAGTGATTGTACAATCGCCAAAAGAACGGAGGGTAGAGGCGGTTTATGTACTCGCCGACGTCGTTTCGTCAGGGTGCCTGCACGTCGCCCTCTCTTATGCTGCCTTTTTGGATTCTGGTCCATTAGGGCCTGGTCCTGGGTGAGCAGTATGTCTTGTGCCTCCGACTTGTTCACGTAGAAATCTTCATCCAAATCGCTGTTCTCATGTCCAGAAGCTCTTTATGGTCATAGGAAATGATGACAGAAACATGTACTGTACACAATTGTTTTTTTAGATCAGCGCACAAAAACATACAAAATAACCGGGAAAAACGGCTGCTATCCATAGCGCCATCTCTTTGAAGTGGCATTGTGGGAAACATGCAGTGTAGTAGCAGGGAGAAAGGCATGTTTCATCTTCTTAGTGAACCACACAGAGCCCAGTGGAAGCTAGGACTGCTGCCCACCTAACGGAGCCCAGTGGAAGCTAGGACTGCTACCCACCTAACAGAGCCCAGTGGAAGCTAGGACTGCTGCCCACCTAACGGAGCCCAGTGGAAGCTAGGACTGCTACCCACCTAACGGAGCCCAGTGGAAGCTCGGACTGCTACCCACCTAACAGAGCCCAGTGGAAGCTAGGACTGCTGCCCACCTCACGGAGCCCAGTGGAAGCTAGGACTGCTGCCCACCTCACGGAGCCCAGTGGAAGCTAGGACTGCTGCCCACGTAACGGAGCCCAGTGGAAGCTCGGACTGCTACCCACCTAACGGAGCCCAGTGGAAGCTCGGACTGCTACCCACCTAACAGAGCCCAGTGGAAGCTAGGACTGCTGCCCACCTCACGGAGCCCAGTGGAAGCTAGGACTGCTGCCCACCTCACGGAGCCCAGTGGAAGCTAGGACTGCTGCCCACGTAACGGAGCCCAGTGGAAGCTCGGACTGCTACCCACCTAACGGAGCCCAGTGGAAGCTAGGACTGCTACCCACCTAACAGAGCCCAGTGGAAGCTAGGACTGCTGCCCACCTAACGGAGCCCAGTGGAAGCTAGGACTGCTACCCACCTAACGGAGCCCAGTGGAAGCTCGGACTGCTACCCACCTAACAGAGCCCAGTGGAAGCTAGGACTGCTGCCCACCTCACGGAGCCCAGTGGAAGCTAGGACTGCTGCCCACCTCACGGAGCCCAGTGGAAGCTAGGACTGCTGCCCACGTAACGGAGCCCAGTGGAAGCTCGGACTGCTACCCACCTAACGGAGCCCAGTGGAAGCTAGGACTGCTACCCACCTAACGGAGCCCAGTGGAAGCTAGGACTGCTACCCACCTAACGGAGCCCAGTGGAAGCTAGGACTGCTACCCACCTAACAGAGCCCAGTGGAAGCTAGGACTGCTACCCACCTAACAGAGCCCAGTGATACAGGCCCAGCCTCATATAGCCTACCGCTCTACCAGCTCTGTAGCTCAGCCTTTGCATGCTCATAAAAACATATATGTGAGACTCTTGCAGTTGATATTGGCCTACTGCTTTCTGTAGTTTTTCGACTCCCCGGTGGCCATGCATGTTTAATTAGGGTTTTAGTAGTATTGAGTGTTGTATTCTCACTCTCCTCTGAATAAGGCTTGGTTTCCCTTTGTCATTGTCCCTACATGGATAACAATGTCTTCTTTAGTACAAGACAATTCTTTACCTAGTCAAGATGAAAGCATGCTTCAGTCTATGAAAGGAGGTTATGAATGGAAGCTGTCATGTTAGTGTAGCTGAACATGTATTATTTAGCATTGCTGATAGGCCTTTATTTGCCAGCTGTTGTGCCATAACACTCACCAGTCTGCAGCCATCTCCCTGTGAACTGAGTGCTTGGCTTGGCACAGTGTGAGCTCTATACTGGTCCGGCCCATTAAGAGGGGTGAGCTGAGCTGTGGATAACTAGCCAACATCCCTCTTCCATAAGCCTATCAGTGAGAAGTGATGTGTGCAACTCTAACTCACCTCTGTCTTTGCCTTCGATTTAGAGGGGTTGTGAAGTCGTGTGGAAGAGCAACCTGTTTCTATTAGTTTAGGGTATTGTTACTCTATGTGTCCAGTCCAGCTCTGTCACAGTCCAGCTCTGTCACAGTCCAGCTCTCGGGGAACATTCTGACCCAATGGGACCCCAGAAATCTGTGGCAGGCTTTGGGCCTACAGTGCTAGGCAGGGTGGAGGTAGGTAGGGGTAACTGAGGGAGGTGAGTTGGGTTGGAGACTGTTGTTGGGTGAAGCAGGTCTTGGGTGGAGTTACCTAGGCAATAGGCTGGGCTTGAGTTTGGAGGGGGCCGGGGACTGGATGGAAAGGGGCCTGTGGTTGGGCTTTATGCCATTTTACTGAATGTTTTAACCTAATCCCATTATCAGTGTAGCGCACTGCCTTTCCTCCACTCCTCCGCTCTCCGACTGCTCCCACACGTCTCCAGCTGACCAGCTGTTCCTGGGGCTCATGACAATGTCCGATGTGTTCAGATCACTGAGTCCCTCCCACCCAGCACCCACACACCACCACTCCACGCCCGCTCGCTCAGTCTCCGAACAGCAGACAGCTCTGCCACTGAGGCTAAGAAGGGCCTGGAGGGCTAGGGGGGAGAGGGGGGCACGCACAGGCCTGTCAAACCCAGCCCTGACTCAGGAGGCAGCCTGGCCGGATGGCATATGGCGTCTAGCTTCATACAACATGCAAAAGTATTCTCTTCCCTCTCCACCCCCTCCCTTCCCTCCCTCCCCCACTGCTAATGCAGAATGACTCATAGCATTACAAAAAAAAATCTTCCTCAGTCCCTCTTCCCTCTCCCCCCAATACTACCTCTAACAAAAGGGGTCTCTCACGCACCCTCAGTGAAAGCCCTCGGGCCGGTGGCTGAGCGGAGCGCAGGGCCAGACTGTTAAACACAGGTAGAGCAGGCGTGGAAACAGACGTCTGACAGCAGGGACTGAGGGGCTTGATGACAGTGCAGGGCCCTTAAATGCCATACATACACGGTTTGTGTTTGTGCACTGATCCTGGGCATGAGAAGAACACAGAGAGGATGAGGGGTAAGGGTGGTTTAGTCTGAAAAATAAAATGCTGCTTCTTTGTCTAATGTTTTGTTGGAGTTTGTGTTATGGGTAGGCTATGCTGAAGTTAAACTGTCAATAGCCTCTTAAATGGAAGAATTTATAATGCCTTTATTTGATTGTAGTGCGTTGTTTTCAAAAAATGTCCATTCAAAATTGTGATCGTGTTGATCGAGCTAATATTGAATTGGTCTTTGAAGTTGTAAGCTAATAAAAAGTTACAAATAAAGATGCGCCATCCACAGTTGCTGCACAAGCCAAATGTTGTTTCCAATACATATGCCAACCTGATAAGACACTCAATATTTCAGATCCCTGTTTGTACACATTACAACACAGTATAATGTTACTGAAAGAATGTCCATTCATGTCAATTTGGTATCTTTAAACTTGAACCCATGCCCCTCCCCTCCCTGCTCCGTCTGTTATGCATTCATGCCTGACATCTGTCTGTTTGTAAGAGTGCAGTGAAAGGCAGAGAGGTTGCCAGATCTGCGTGGGATCCCCCTTACTCTCCCACCAGCCAGCCAGCCCCAGTTGGAAGGTGTGATGTGTCAGGTAGCGTTACTGGGACCATCATTATGAACTTGTCAGGAGTAAACCCCGGAGGGGTTCGGTAGCCATTAGACACCCCTAGTTCTAATAACTGTGAAAGCTGTCTCTGTTGCATGCTATTAAACCCTGGGCCATTCTTCCATATGTCTTGTTGTTATGGGGTTAATTTATCTATTGATTTGTGGAGAAAAACATGCGATAAAGGAATCCCTGGTTGAAAAGTCTTTCTCTGAGAAGATTGGTGTTGATGGTTTATTCATGTTAAGTATTTGGCTTTGTTAGCGGTCATAGCTGTGGACAGCAGTGGTCATACTCTGTGTGTGTAGGCTACTGTTTTACTCTGTGAATTATTAAGCCCCAGCGTCACGGTGTATCAATACTTTGAGTCCTTGCATATGGAAGGCCGTCCTCTCTGCCTTTCACTGACTCAGTACCAGTACCACAGTACATTTCAGTGAAGAGGACATGTTAATAGTGATTGATGTGTGTGTGGTTCTACGGAGGGTTTAAAACCTCTCTGCTTTAAGTGATTAGCATTTAGCTAGCCATTCCATCTGTTCCCCTAGCCCTGTTTAATTAATGAACTTTCTTTCTCTCCTCTCCTCTCCTCTTCTCCCCTCCCCAAGCCAGCCAGCCAGCCAACCAAACGCCACTAAAGGAAAGCTGTTAGCCCTCTCAGGTTATACAAATGGATGCTTGTTCTTGTTTCCCCTACAATGGCTGCGTTTTCATTGATTAGTTTGGTTTTGTTTCCCCTCTTTTGTCTCGGGGTTCTTGAGGGAGGGTTAATGAGCTTTCCTGGGAAGCCTCCGCACTTGGAATCTAGGAATAAATAGGATTTGTATTTTCTTTTGTTACGCTCTTGGCAGAAAAGCAAAACTGTGTGTGTGTGTGTGTGTGTCCATGTTGATGGGATATGTGTGAATGGATAGTGAAGGCCCTGACGCTGGAATGGTCCGGAGAGTTTTCTAGGGTTGCTGCCTGGTCCATTATTCCTCATCAGAATCAGTGGGCCTGGAGCACTCAAACACTGGGCTCTGTTACCCTCCTGTCTCCTTAGGCTTGATATCTTGTAGAAGATGGAGGAAAGAATATATGTAAAACCCCTCTTTCTGTCCTTCTCTCCATTTCTCTCTCCCCCTTTGTATCTCTTGTTTCAACGAGGCACTGGACAGCCTTTGTCAAGATAAAGCTGGCTTCTTTGTTTGCCAGCATTTTTTTTTATCCTCTTGCTAATCGCTGTGGTCGTGTGCCTATGTTGGAGCCCATATTTCACGCTCCGCTCTTCTTTGTCTGACGCCTGCCCTGATAAGGATCCCCGTTCTAGGTCCGCTCTGATATTGAAATCCTCCAGCGTCGCAGAGAGAGCCTTCAATCATCCATTATCTATGCTCCAGTGATTACCATTCAATATCTCAGTCGCTCGTCCTCACCGGCCATAGCACTAAGAATGTCCCCTGAAAAGACCAGGGCTAGCTCTTCTCTGTTGCATTCAAGGATATCCACAGATATTTCTGTCGTCGTCTCGAGACGGCCCGTATTCAATGCTACCGGGAAATGTCAGCAAAATGTCACTCATCAATTACCCCAGAAATCACTCGGTCTCTGTGATGTGACCCTGGGTTAGGGACTTCTTTTGTCAAGAAACCTTTGTCCTCGCTAAATTTTCTCCTAAAATAGACATTATGCTAGCTTTTCAATTCTCTTTTATCATAATGAGACTAGAACCACTGTCTGAAGATTTGCTCCATTGCCTTTAATGTCACTGCCTTAATTGGTTATTTTAAAGAGGAATTAGTTGATTATTTATAAGTTGCCTCTTTAAACAGTTCAAAGGCAGCGCATGCTCTTCTTCTGGCCTATCTCCATTGTTTCCCAGTGGAGGATGTCCTTGTCCTGAGCATTTGCATTTTTGCATTAAATGGAATTTTCCACATAGAGACCAACAAAAACAAAACATTAAAGTGTGTATAGTGCATTTTCCACCCCTTCTTCCCAGAAAGCGCCCTTTGATGTGGTAATGCAGAGAGTCTGTGTAGGTCGTGAAGTGCCAGCCATTGATTTGGCCACAGAGCAACGTCCTGTACAGTAGGCCTTCCTGTGATTGGCACTGTCATTTTGTGCTCTGCATGTATTTGCTGTGCTACTGTTGTTGCATTGGACAAAGAGAGCTTGATTTGATTCTCTGGTAATCAGCTATAGATGTATTTGTAGTGCAGCATTTTTTTAAATTTTCTAAACCTTTTTAGACTTAGACTTACAACTTGTGATCTTTGTAGATGTTCCTCTCTATGTTTTCCATTTTAAATGTTGACAGAAACCTGGTTTACCAGACCTGCACTCCTCCAAAAGGATTTGTCAGGAAACAAAGGCCCTGAGCTCTTCAGATTTATGCTGTCCACATCTTCATTAGTTATGTATAGCCACTAATTACTATTGATGAAATTCTAGCAGTTTGGGCTACAAATCTATAGGTATTGTCATTATAATGAGTGTTATTTACTCTCAGATCTCCGGGCCAGGGGGATATAGATGGAATGGCCTTTGTGCAGGCAGATAAGGCCCTGGCTGCTATAGCTGCACCCACTTGTTCTTGTATCTGCCGACTTTGACAAAATCCTGCTTCCCTCCCCCTACTTTGTTGTGGCCGTCTGCAGAGATGTATAGCACTTTCCGGCTCCTCCATCTGTTTTTGTGCGTCTATGAAAAGGCCCATTATAATCCATCACTGTATATGGACGCACTGCAAGCCGCTAAACAGGATGAACACCAGGAATCCAATATGCCTCAATCCATCGGTTAATTATCTGGCCACCCTCACAGGGATTTTTGTTTTAGCAAGTTTTCTAACCAACATTGTCTCTGTACATCCACTTAAAAAGACACCCAGTCTGTGCTGGGGATGGGGATTGGGTTTTAAGGCTACTGAATGGGCTCCATGCAGCCACACTGGGCTAAGACGGCTCCTGATTAACCCTCGAGTGACTAGCTAATGTCATTGAAGTAGGACCACCTGGCGATGAGACTGTACAGTCAGCTGCTAGTGGAGGGCCAGCATGGGGAGGACCAGGTGTTATGCTCCGGACCCCTAATTGTTGCCATGTAATAGCCCGCTTGACTGCACAGTGTGGCCCTGGGGCTAGGATTAGAAAAAGCTGTTGCCAACACAGAAGTCCATTTTCTTTCTGCCCAGTTTTTTTCATACCTCTTTCTTGCCATCCCACCCCCACTAATCATTCCAGGTAGTAGGGAGCCCATCCCTCCTCCCCCTGCTCATTCACTCCTACTTCACAACAAGCTGCTGTCAGCCCGGGGGAGGGGCGGTGGGGGGGTGGTTGAGGAAGGCTGGAGAGAAAGACAATGAAAGAAAAGAGGGGGTAGAAAGGGGCGTCAGACAGAGCTGGGAGTTTTTCTGGTATTCCAGGAGGAGGTAATCCCAGGTGAACAGCCGTGTCCGTCTGTACGGCAGCTTTGAGAACTCCATCTGCTCCTGCTAACCATTCACACTGTAGAGGAGAGGAGGCCCCCATAGTCTGCCCTTCCCTCTGCGCTCCCCTCGTGTGTCACATACATTTATCAAACTCTTCCTGTCCTCCAAACTGACACCCACTCACAGCTGTATTATTACCGTAATCTTCACGGCCGTATTATTACCGTAATCTTCAGGGAAAACGACGTAGAAACTATCCTGAGAGAGGACAGATTGGCATGCGACACTGTCTGCTACTGGTAGTAATTTTTTCATAAGAGCCCCAAACTAATTATGATTCTAATGACATTGATTGGAATATGGCTGTAATGCAGAGATGAGGGCAAATGAATTCACTCTTGTCCCTGTAACTAACCTTGACTCTTCAGCACATTCATAACGGAATGATAACTGTGATCATCTGTAACCCTGTGCTAATCATTAGCATTCCCACTAAATGCCTGCTGTTTTGCATAAGGCCAGCCAATTCTATTTGCCCACAGAACCTTTCACTAAGAGGCTAATGTAGGGATGGGAGAATGCAATGCTGGAGCATGAATCCAAACAGGTCTTGGAAGCAGACAGCGATACCACACGTTAACGCATCGCAATCATTTCCCCGCACATGCCACAAGCGTCATTAAAATTTCAGAGGCCTGGTCCGTGTGGTAAATATTTCATTAGCGTTCTGTGGAACATTGTGTGTTAACGTGGGGTTACACAAATGTTTCTAGTGTGGGATTGGAGCAGGATAGAGGTGGTATGACTCACATGTTGAATATACTCTACATGACCAAAAGTATGTGGACACCTACTTGTCGAATATCTCCTTCCAAAATCATGGGCATTAATATGGAGTTGGTTCCCCGTTTTCTGCTATAACAGCCTCCACTCTTCTGGGAATGCTTTCCACTAGATGTTGGTACATTGCAGCGGGGACTTGCTTCCATTCAGCCGCAAGAGCATTAGTGAGGTCGGGCACTGATGTTAGGCGATTAGGCCTGGCTCTCATCCCAAAGGTGTTCGATGGGGTTGAGGTCAGGGCTCTGTGCAGGCCAGTTGAGGTCTTCTGAACCGATCTCGACAAACCATTTCTGTATAGACCCCGCTTTGTGCACGGGGGCATTGTCATGCTGAAACAGGAAAGGACCTTCCCCAAACTGTTGCCACAATGTTGGAAGCACAGAATCATCTAGAATGCCATTGTATGCTGTAACGTTAAGATTTCCCTTCATTGGAACCAAGGGGCCTAGCCCGAACCATGAAAAACAGCCCCAGACCATTATTCCTCCTCCACCAAACTTTACAGTTGGCACTATGCATTTGGGCAAGTAACTTTCTCCTGGCATCCGCCAAACCCAGATTCGTCCGACGGATTGCAAGATGGTGAAGCGTGATTCATTACGCCAGAGAACGTGTTTCCACTGCTACAGAGTCCAATGGCAGCGAGCTTTACACCACTCCAGCCGACGCTTGGCATTGCGCATGGTGATCTTAGGCTTGTGTGCAGCTCCTCAGCCATGGAAACCCATTTCATGAAGCTCCCGATGAACAGTTCTTGTGCTGATGTTGCTTCCAGAGGCAGTTTGGAACTCTGTAGTGAGTGTTGCAACCGAGGACAGACAATTTTAATGCGCTACAAGCTTCGGCGGTCCTGTTCTGTGAGCTTGTGTGACCTACCACTTCGCGGCTGAGTTGTTGTTGCCCCTAGACATTTCCACTTCACAATTACAGAACTTACAGTTGACGGGGGCAGCTCTAGCAGGGCAGAAATTTGACGAACTGACTTATTGGAAAGGTGGCATCCAATGACGGTGCCACGTTGAAAGTCACTGAGCTCTTCAGTATGGGCCATTCTACTGCCAATGTTTGTCTATGAAGATTGCATGGCTGTGTGCTCGATTTTATACACCTGTCAGCAACGGGTGTGGCTGAAATAGCCGAATTCACATACTTTTGTGCATGTCTGAAAATATATATTTTGGTCCACGGTTTCAAATTGTATTTATAGATCATGGACGCGGATTTTTCAAAGTCATGTCCATCCACCCTCACACTTGGTAGGTCTAGTGGTCATAGGAAAACAGTGGTCTGCTAATAATGCACATTCATGTCCCCCACTCTGTTGAGGCCTCCATTGTTTCAGCCAAACAACGTGTTCAGGCCATTGCACCCTCTACAACCACTGTGATTATTATTATTTGACCCTACTGGTCATCTATGGACATTTGAATATCTTGACCATGTTCTGTTATAATCTCTACCTGGCACAGCCAGAAGATGACTGGCCACCCCTCAGAGCCTGGTTCCTCTCTAGGTTTCTTCCTAGGTTCCTGCCTTTCTAGGTAGTTTTTCCTAGCCACTGTGCTTCTACATCTGCACTGTTTGGGGTTTTAGGCTGGGTTTCTGTATAGCACTTTGTGACATCGGCTGATGTTTAAAGTGCTTTATAAATAAATTTGATTGCTTGATTGAGGCCATGGAGGTTTTCATCCAAACCTGGGCACCTTCGCTCAGATTAGACGACAAAGGACAAGTTCAAAGGTTTCTCTGACCACCCACCATCCACTTGAGCATGTCAGTCAGGCAGTCTTTTATAGCTCATCTTATTCTAACTTTCTGTTAATGTGATGGAGCCCCGTGACGGGCTGTTTTAATTCTCTGCGTTTGATTACTCATTACTCTATTGTGCTCCACATCTAAGGCTGATAGGTTTCTGGCGCTGATCAATGGACGGCTCTTTGAAAAGGAGATTTGTTACACATTTGAATACACAACCAACCTGCCCTTTGATAACAAACAGTCATGTTGGATAACCAAGTGACAATGCCATAATTTATTACGTTATCACTGTGGCATAGTTTTTAGGCCAGTCGACCATAACTCGGGTATACAGTTGAAGTCTGAAATGTACATACACTTAGGTTGGAGTCATTAAAACTCATTTTTCAACCACTCCACAAATGTCTTGTTAACAAACTATAGTTTTGGCAAGTCGGTTAGGACATCTACTTTGTGCATGACACGGATTATTTAACTTATAATTCACTGTATCACAATTCCAGTGGGTCAGAAGTTTACGTACACTAAGTTGACTGTGCCTTTAAACAGCTTGGAAATTGACATAATTTGAGTCAATTGGAGGTGTACCTGTGGATGTATTTCAAGGCCTACCTTCAAACTCAGTACCTCTTTGCTTGACATCATAGGAAAATCAAAAGAAATCAGCCAAGACTTCAGGGGAAAAAATTTGACCTCCACAAGTCTGGTTCATCCTTGGGAGCAATTTCCAAATGCCTGAAGGTACCACGTTCATCTGTACAAACAAAAGTACGCAAGTATAAACACCATGGGACCACGCAGCCGTCATACTGCTCAGGAAGGAGACGCGTTCTGTCTCCTAGAGATGAACGTACTTTGATGCGAAAAGTGCAAATCAATCCCAGAACAACAGCAAAGGACCTTGTGAAGATGCTGGAGGAAACAGGTACAAAAGTATCTATATCCACAGTAAAACGAGTCCTATATCGACATAACCTGAAAGACCGCTCAGCAAGGAAGAAGCCACTGCTCCAAAACCACCATAAAAAAGCCAGACTACGGTTTGCAACTACACATGGGGACAAAGATTGTACTTTTTGGAGAAATGTCCTCTGGTCTGATGAAACAAAAATAGAACTGTTGGCCATAATGAACATCGTTATGTTTGGAGGAAAAAGGGGGATGCTTGCAAGCCGAAGAACACCATCCCAACCATGAAGCACGGGGGTGGCAGCATCATGCTGTGGGGGTGCTTTGCTGCAGGAGGGACTGGTGCACTTCACAAAATAGATGGCATCATGAGGCAGGAAAATTATGTGGATATATTGAAGCAACATCTCAAGACATCAGTCAGGAAGTTAAAGCTTGGTCGCAAATGGGTCTTCAAATGAAAATTAACACCAAGCATACTTCCAAAGTTGTGGCAAAATGGCTTAAGGACAACAAAGTCAAGGTATTGGAGTGTCCATCAGAAAGCCCTGACCTCAATCCTATAGAACATTTGTGGGCAGAACTGAAAAAGTGTGTGCGAGCAAGGAGGCCTACAAACCTGACTGTTACACCAGCTCTCTCAGGAGGAATGGGCCAGAATTCACCCAACTTATTGTGAGAAGCTTGTGGAAGGCTACCCGAAATGTTTGACCCAAGTTAAACAATTTAAAAGGAATGCTAACAAATACTAATTGAGTGTATGTAAACTTCTGACCCACTGGGAATGTGATGAAAGAAGTAAAAGCTGAAATAAATAATTCTCTCTACTATTATTCTGACATTTCACATTCTTAAAATAAAGTGGTGATCCTAACTGACCTAAGACAGGGAATTTTTACTATGATTAGATGTCAGGAATTGTGAAAAACTGAGTTTAAATGTATTTGGCTACGGTGTACGTAAACTTCCAACTTCAACTGTAGATGCTGTCCGTTTGATTTGCTATGAAGTCCTAATGGATTATTAGTGCGCCTAAGGGAATTGTAAGCTGCCAGAGACGTCGCATGCTTAAGAAAATGGGCCACTTCCTCATTGTGGTCCAGTCATAAAAAAGGGCCCATGACAGCTAGCAGACACAGCCCTCTGTCTGGATTGGTGCTGCTGGCTACTGTAGCAGTGATGTCACGGGTAAGTAGTGATGTCACGGCCATAACTCCCTGTGCCCCGTCTCACTCTCAGATGGACGGTGGTGAGGTGTGGTTGGCTTGAGAGGCTGACTGAGGGAGACTCAGCCCCCTGAAGGTGTTGTTAACCTAGCCTTAATGCCAGTGTAACCCCCTGGGGCACTGGTCCTTATTAGGCCACTTGTTAAAGCTCCTGTAATTTGCCATTTTATTACAGACTTCAGTACAGCTCATATTGCATCTTAGCCAGGTCGTTATTAGAAATGAGAACAGCTTCTCAATTCACTTCCCAGGTGAAAGAATAGAGAAATATCTCTTTCTATCTTTCTCGCTCACCCACTACTTCCTGATTCTCACAGGAACAATCTGTCTAATGAGACACTAGGGCTTGGATATATTCCTATGCATTATGGGTACTTTCAGACATACTGAGTAGTTTCTGTCATATGCTCTCTCTTTAGCCCCTCTTTCAACAGTATTCCCCTTTCTGTCTCTCTCTACCTGAAATCAAATTAATCTCCTTTTCTCCCCAATTTTCGTGGTATCCAATTGCTAGTAATTACTATCTTGTCTCATCGCTACAACTCCCGTACGGGCTCGGGAGAGACGAAGGTCGAAAGCCATGCGTCCTCCGAAACACAACCCAACCAAGCCGCACTGCTTCTTAACACAGCGCGCCTCCAACCCGGAAGCCAGCCGCACCAATGTGTCGGAGAAAACACCGTGCACCTGGCTCCCTTGGTTAGCGCGCACTGCGCCCGGCCCGCCACAGGAGTCGCTGGTGCGCGATGAGACAAGGATATCCCTACCGGCCTAACCCGGACGACGCTAGGCCAATTGTGCGTCGCCCCACGGACCTCCCGGGTCGCGGCCGGCTGCGACAGAGCCTGGGCGCGAACCCAGAGTCTCTGGTGGCGCAGCTAGCGCTGCGTTGCAGTGCCCTAGACCACTGCGCCACCCGGGAGGCGTGTTGCATTCATATTGTACATATTACAATTCGTGACATACACTGTATATACAAAAGCACAGTACCAGTCAAACGTTTGGACACACCTACTCTTTATTTTTACTATTTTCTACATTGTAGAATAATAGTGAAGACATCAAAACTACGAAATAACACACATGGAATCATGTAGTAACCAAAAAAGTGTTAAAAGTAACCCCCCTTTGCCTTGATGACAGCTTTGCACACTCTTGCATTCTCTCAATCAGCTTCATGAGGTAGTCACGTGTAATGCTTTTCCAATGGTCTTGAAGGAGTTCCCACATATGCTGAGCACTTGTTGGCTGCTTTTCCTTCACTCTGTGGTCCAACTCATCCCAAACCATCTCAATTGGGTTGAGGTCGGGTGATTGTGGATGCCAGGTAATTTGATGTAGCACTCCATCACTCTCCTTTTTGGTCAAATAGCCCTTACACAGCCTGGAGGTGTGTTGGGTCATTGTCCTGTTGAAAAACAAATGATAGTCCCACTAAGCGCACACCAGATGGGATGGTGTGTCGCTGAAGAATTCTATGGTAGCCATGCTAGTACTGTGTGCCTTGAATTCTAAATAAATCACTGACAGTGTCACCAGCAAAGCACCATCACACCACCTCCATGCTTCACGGTGGGAACCACGCATGCGGAAATCATCCGTTCACCTACTCTGCATCTCACGGTGGATGGAACCAAAAGTAAAAATCTCAAAATTGGACTCATCAGACCATGTCCATTGCTCATGTTTCTTGGCACAAGCAAGTCTCTTCTTCTTATTGGTGTTCTTTAGTAGTGGTTTCTTTGCAGCAATTCGACCACGAAGGCCTGATTCACGTAGTCGCCTCTGAACAGTTGATTTTGAGATGTCTGTTACTTGAACTCTGAATAATTTATTTGGGCTGCAATCTGAGGCTGGTAACTCTAATGGACTTATCCTCTGCAGCAGAGGTAACTCTGGGTCTTCCTTTCCTGTGGCGGTCCTCATGAGAGCCAGTTTCATAGCGCTTGATGGTTTTTGCGACTGCACTTGAAGAAACTTTCAAAGTTCTTGAAATTTTACCGATTGACTGCCCTTCATGTCTTAAAGTAATGATGGACTGTCATTTATCTTTGCTTATTTGAGCTGTTCTTGCCATAATATGGACTTGGTCTTTTGCCAAATATGGCAAGCTTCTGTATACCAACCCTACCTTGTCACAACACAACTGATTGGCTCAAACGCATTAAGAAGGAAAGCAATTCCACAAATTAATGTTTAACCTTTCTAGGACACGCGTTCCGCTAGCGGAACCCCTCGACAACATTCCGCTGAAAAGGCAGCGCGGGAAATTCAAAAAATATTTTTTGGAAATATGTAACTTTCACACATTAACAAGTCCAATACAGCAAATGAAAGATAAGCATCTTGTTAATCTACCCATCGTGTCCTATTTAAAAAATGCTTTACAGCGAAAACACAACATATGATTGTTAGATCACCGCCAAGTCCAAAAAACACACAGCCATTTTCCCAGCCAAAGATAGGACTCACAAAAAGCAGAAATAGAGATACAATTAATCACTAACCTTTGATGATCTTCATCAGATGACACTCATAGGACATCATGTTACACAATACATGTATGGTTTGTTCGATAATGTGCATATTTATATCCAAAAATCTCAGTTTACATTGGCGCCATGTTCAGAACTGCCTCCAAAATATCCGGAGAAATTGCAGAGAGCCACATCAAATAACAGAAATACTCATCATAAACTTTGATGAAAGATACATGTTTTACATAGAATTAAAGATACACTTGTTCTTAATGCAACCGCTGTGTCAGATTTCAAAAAACTTTACGGAAAAAGCAAACCATGCAATAATCTGAGAATTTCTCCGCCATGTTGGAGTCAACAGAAATACGAAATTACATTATAAATAGTCCCTTACCTTTGATGATCTTCATCAGAATGCACTCCCAGGAATCCTAGTTCCACAATAAATTGTTGTTTTGTTCGATAATGTCCATTATTTATGTCCAAGTAGCTACTTTTGTTAGCGCGTTTAGTACACATATCCAAACGCTCGTGCAGGTCCAGGCGAACGTCGGACGAAAACTTCAAAAAGTTATATTACAGGTCGAATAAACTTGTCAAACTAAGTATAGAATCAATCTTTAGGATGTTGTTATCATAAATATTCAATAACGTTCCAACCGGAGAATTCCTTTGTGTCTATAGAAGTAATGGAACGCAAGTCGATATCATGAGGAAAGTGCGTGACCAGGACCTGGCTCTCTGCCAGACCACTGACTCATTCCCCTCTCATCCGGCTCCAAATCACAGTAGACGCTTCGTTCAAGGTTCTACAGACTGTTGACATCTAGTGGAAGCTGTAGGAAGTGCAAACAGATCCATATCCCACTGGGAATTCAATAGGCGATGAGTTGAAAATTGACCAACCTCAGATATCCCACTTCCTGGTTGGATTTTTCTCAGGTTTTCGCCTGCCATATGAGTTCTGTTATACTCAGACATCATTCAAACAGTTTTAGAAACTTCAGAGTGTTTTCTATCCAATAGTAATAATAATATGCATATATTAGCATCTGGGACAGAGTAGGAGGCAGTTCACTCTGGGCACGCTATTCATCCAAAGTGAAAATGCTGCCCCCTATCCCTAAAAAGTATAACAAGGCACACCTGTTAATTGGAATGCCTTCCAGGTGACTACCTCATAAGGCTGGATGAGAGAATGCCAAGAGTGTGCAAAGCTGTCATCAAGGCAAAGGGTGGCTACTTTGAAGAATCTCAAATATCAAATATATTTTGATTTAACACTTTTATGGTTACTACATGATTCCATATGTGTTATTTCATAGTTTTGATGTCTTCACCAGTATTCCACAATGTAGAAAATAGTAAAAAATAAAGACAAACCCAGGAATGAGTAGGTGTGTCCAAACCTTTGACTGGTACTGTATGTGGACACCCCTTCAAATGAGTGGCTATTTCAGCCACACCAATTGCTGATAGGTGTTTGCATGGCTGTGTGCTCCATTTTAATCGCAATAAACAAACATTGGCAGTAGAATGGCCTTACTGAAGAGCTCAGTGAATTCAACATGGCACCATCATAGTATGCCACCTTTCCAACAAGTCAGTTCGTCATGTTTCTGCCCTGTTAGAGCTTTGAAGTAGAAACGTCGAGGAGCAACAACAACTCAGCCGTGAAGTGGTAGGCCACACAAGCTCACAGAACGGAACCTCCGAATGCTGAAGCGTGTACCACGTAAAAGCAATTGTGGAAAAAGTATCAAATGTCATACTTGAGTAAAAGTAAAGATACCTTAATAGAAAATCACTGAAGTAAAAGTGAAAGTCACCCAATAAAATACTACTTGAGAAAAAGTCTAAAAGTATCTGGTTTTAAATGTACTTAAGTACAATGGTAAAAAAAAAGTACTCAATCATCATACTTAAGTAAAAGTAAATGCTATACATCAAATTCCTTATATTAAGCAAACCAGACAGCACAATTTTCTTCTTTTTAATCACAGACAGACGGGAACACTCCAATACTCAGACATTATATTTGTGTTTGTGTTTAGTGAGTCCGTCGGATCAGAGGCAGTAGGGATGACAAAGTGTTACATTGATAGTTGCCATAATTCTGTCTTGCTTGAGCATTCTAAATGTAATGATTACTTTTTACTCCATACATTTTCCCTGAAACCTAAAAGTAGATTTTTTTTCTTTAGGAATGTAGTGGAGTAAAAGTTGTAAAAATATAAATAGTATTGTACAGATACTGCAAAAAACTACTTAAGTAGTACTTTAAAGTATTTTTACTTAAATACTTCACACCATTGCGTAAAAGCCATGAAGTGCTTTGAAAGGCTGGTCATGGCTCACATCAACACCATCATCCCAGAAACCCTAGACCCACTGCAATTCATATACCGCCCCAACAGATCCACAGATTATGCAATCTCAATCGCACTCCATACTGCCCTTACCCTCCTGGACAAAACCGGAGCGCCAAATGTAGGTCCAAAAGGCTCCTTAGCAGTTTTACTTTAGTGCCTTATTGGAAACAGGATGCATGTTTTGGAATCATTTTATTCTGTACAGGCTTCATTCTTTTCACTCTGTCATTTAGGTTAGTATTGTGGAGTAAGTACAATGCTGTTGATCCATCCTCAGTTTTCTCCTATCACAACCATTACAATTGTTTTACTGTTTTAAAGTCACCATTGGACTAATGGTGAAATCCCTGAGTGGTTTCCTTTCTCTCCAGCAACTGAGTTAGGAAGGACGCATGTATCTTTGTAGTGACTGGGTGTATTGATACACCATCCAAAGTGTAATTAATAACTTCACCATGCTCAAAGGGATATTCAATGTCTTTTTACATTTTTACCCATCTACCAATAGGTTCCTTTTTTTGCAAGGCATTGGAAAACCTCCCTGGTCTTTGTGGTTGAATCTGTGTTTGAAATTCACTGCTCGACTGAGGGACCTTACAGATAATTGTATGTGTGGGGCACAGAGATGATGTAGTCATTCAAAAATCATGTTAAACACAATTTTTTCACACAGATGTAGGCAATACAACTTACACCACATGACCAAAAGTATGTAGACACCTGCTCGTCGTTAATATGGAGTTGGTTCCACCTTTGCTGCTATAACAAATTCCACTCTTCTGGGAAGGCTTTCCACTAGATGTTGGAACATTGCTGCAGGGACTTGCTTCCATTCAGCCACGAGTATTGGTGAGGTCGTGCACTGGTGTTGGGCGATTAGGCCTGGCTCGCAGTCAGCATTCCAATTCATCCCAAATGTGTTTGATGGGATTGAGTTCAGGGCTCTGTGGAGGCCAGTCAAGGTTTTCCTCACCGATCTCGACAAACCATTTCTGTATGGACCTCGCTTTGCATGGGGGCATTGTCATGCTGAAACAGGAAAGGGCCTTCCCCAAACTGTTGCCGCAATGTTGGAAGCACTGAATCGTCTAGAATGCCATTGTATGCTGTAGCATAAAGATTTCTCTTCACTGGAACTAAGAGGCCTAGCACGAACTATGAAGAACTGCCCCAGACCATTATTCGTCCTCCACCGAACTTTACAGTTGCCGCTATGCATTGGGGCAGGTAGCATTCCCCTGGCATCCGCCAAACCCAGATTCATCCGTCGGACTGCCAGATGGTGAAGCATGATTCATCACTTCAGAGAACGTGTTTCCATTGCTCTAGAGTCCAATGGCGGCGAGCTTTACACCACTCCAGCCGACGCTTGGCAATGCACATGATGTTCTTAGGCTTGCGGGCAACTGCTCGGCCATTGAAAGCCATTTCATGAAGCTCCCGACGAACAGTTATTGTGCTGACATTGCTTCTAGAGGCAGTTTGGAACGCGTTAGCGAGTGTTGCAACCGAGGACAGACAATTTTGACGTGCTACTCGGCGGTCCCGTTCTGTGAGCTTGTGTGGCCTACCACTTCGGAGCTGAGCCGTTGTTGCTCCTAGACGTTTCCACTTCACAATAACAGCACTTACAGTTGACCAGGTCAGCTCTAGCAGGGAAGAGATTTGACGAACTAACTTGTTGAAAAGGTGGCATCCTATGACTGTGCCACGTTGAATGTCACTGAGCTCTTCAGTAAGGCCATTCTACTGCCAATGTTTGTCTATGGAGATTGCATGACTGGGTGCTTGATTTTATACACCTGTCAGCAACGGCTGAAATAGCCGAATTCACTCATTTGAAGGGGTGTCCACATACTTTTGTATATATTAGTGTAAGTGGTTTGTTAAGCAATCTTTTTTCTCCTGAACTTATTTAGGATTGCCATAACAAAGGGTTTGAATACTTATTGACTAAAGACATTTCAGCTTTACATTTTTTATTAATTTGTAAACATTTCTAAAAACATAATTCCACTTTGACGTGTGTAGGCCTGTGACACGAAATCTAAACGTAATCCATTTGAAATTCAAATGTGGAAAAAATCAAGGGGTGTGAATATTTTCTTAATGCTCTGTATTCCTCTCTCTTCCTAAAGCCAAATTCATCTCTGCAGCCATCTCTCTCTCTCTGTCCCTCTCCCCTTGTCTTCCCCATAATCACCTCACACATCTGGGGCTTTCCGCTGGGATGAGCTTCACACTTTGGCCCACAGTGTGACAACAGGTACCGCTGGCCTGCATGGCACACACCGCCCAGCACTTCTCCAATCAACACCTGCTCTCTCCCTCTCCCTTTCTCACTCACTGTCTCCTTCTCTCCCTCTCTTTCTCTCCCTCCCACCCTCTCAATCATCTCTCTACTACACTCTCTACCTGTGTAATGGCTGGTGGCGCCTCTCCACTGCTCCATTTCTCCACACCATTTATTCCAGGATTTGACACCTTGACACTTGATTCATTTGAATGTGTTCATGCAACGTCACACAAACCATCCTGGACCAAATTAATGAGATATGTACTGCATCCATATTGACTGATGGATAGTGTGTGTGCAGGATGACTGGGAGTAGGGGGGATAGGGTGATGCTCGTGCCTTTTATTTGGGAGGAAGGACTCTTCTGTGGTATGTCTGTTCCTGCTCCACAAACATCCCTGAAGCCTACGGCCCTGGGAGTCAATGCAGTAGCTTACTCCACACTCGTACCCTCTCCTCGCTTCTCCTCCGGAAGGTCAAGCTGATTGGCAGAGGTTATAGGCAGATCTGGGTGAGAGAGCGGGTCAAGCACCCACAGGCACTCTACCACCTCGCTTCCAAACTCTGAGAGGCCATTTAGAAAGAGGACTTTTCTACCTGCAGTATTGCCGTCAGCTCTTCATCCTAGGGTAGTTACTTACTCCCTATTGTTGTAGGAGAGACAGAATTCTCTGTTTTTGTGATCGCCTTGTGTTGGTGCACTGTAATAAATGAGTTAAAATAATGAGGAGACACTGCAGAGAGTTGCAGACTGAATAAGAGATAGATGTATGATGAAAAGGTACCAAACTACTGGCTAGTAACTGCTTAAATGGAGGCTAGTTGAGGATCCTTTGGGCCACTCCTTCACATGTATCATAGCATCTCAGTGGGGTAGCAGCTCAGAGCTGAGTGTGATGTGCGTACTTCCACTCAGAGGAAAGACAGCGTCTCCTCCCCATTGAGAGAGACTAGAGCCTAGGCTAGGGCAACATTTCTGGCCACCAAGATATTGACCTCCCCTCAGACTGCTGCCCTGGAACCATGTTGTCTAATATCTCTCTCCTGGCTCCGAGTCAGTTAGGGTGAGGGGGGCTCTGGCCACTGCTTAGGCTCCCCACCACAGGCTCTGAGTGGAGCTAATTGACCTATATGGCTCGTCTCCAGGCTGTGAGAGGGAGAACTCAGGATGGGGATTTAAGGCCCTTCTCTCCTCTAGACTGTAATCTGGTGGTGTGGAGACCCCTGCTGTGAGGCCCTCTCAACAGATTAACACTCCCAGCTCCCATCCCACAGCCTAAAATTATGGTTTCAATTTTCAGAGGATGAGCAGACTACTTTCCAGTCCACTGAAAGTTGCGGTTGACAGAAGATTAGGAAATACTTCTTTTCACTTAGTGTCTCTCCATTAGATTAACTCTGTATTGTTCTGGTGGACTAATAATCCTAGTCCTTTGGCTAGTATGTCCCTCCCTGCTCTGTGTGTGTGGAGCTGTATGTGTGAGTGATGTTGTGCAAGGGTCAGGGGGCAGTGAGGCCTTCTGTCAGCAGGGTACAGGGGGACACAGAGACAGGCAGGCAGGCCTGCTCAGAATGCCTCTCTGGAGCGATGGGGGGGGGGGGGGGGGGGGTAAATGGGTCCCTATGGATAGAGAGAGTACAGGGGCAGGGGGGAGGGGCACTGGGGTTCAATATAGTTCCCACTGGACCTAGGGTGCAGAGAGAGAGAGAGATACATAGTTTCAGAATGGGTCCCTCTGGAGAGCAAATTAATGAGAAATGGTGGTGGTAGGAGTGATCAGGGGTTTAGGATGGGTCCCTCTGGACAGAGAGAGCGAGAGAGAGAAGGGGTGTAGGGGTCCTGAGTCAGAGCAGTCTGCTAATGAAGAGCCATCAGAGGGCCTATTCACCTTGAACATGATCCACTGCTGCTACTGCTCCTGCTGTTCACTGTGATGCTACTACTACTGCTGCTACTGCTGCTCACTGTGATGCTACTACTACTGTTGCTACTGCTCCTGCTGCTCACTGTGCTGCTACTACTACTGCTGCTACTGCTCCTGCTACTACTACTGCTGCTACTACTACTGCTGCTACTGCTCCTGCTGCTCACTGTGATGTTACTACTACTACTGCTGCTACTGCTCCTGCTGCTCACTGTGATGCTAGTGTAACGGATGTGAAATCGCTAGCTAGTTAGCGGGTACACGCTACTAGCGTTTCAATCAGTTACGTCACTTGCTCTGAAACCTACAAGTAGTGTTGCCCCTTGCTCTGCAAGGGCCGCGGCTTTTGTGGAGCGATGGGTAACGACGCTTCGTGGGTGTCAGTTGTTGATGTGTGCAGAGGGTCCCTGGTTCGCGCCCGTGTCGGGGCGAGGGGACGGTTTAAAGTTATACTGTTACATTGATGCTGTTGACCCGGATCACTGGTTGCTGCGGAAAAGGAGGAGGTTGAAAGGGGGGTGAGTGTAACGGATGTGAAATTGCTAGCTAGTTAGCGGGTACACGCTACTAGCGTTTCAATCAGTTACGTCACTTGCTCTGAAACCTACAAGTAGTGTTGCCCCTTGCTCTGCAAGGGCCGCGGCTTTTGTGGAGCGATGGGTAACGATGCTTCGTGGGTGACTGTTATTGATGTGTGCAGAGGGTCCCTGGTTCGCGCCTGTGTCGGGGCGAGGGGACGGTTTAAAGTTATACTGTTACACTACTACTACTGCTGCTACTGCTGCTGCTGCTCACTGTGATGCTACTACTGCTACTACTACTGCTGCTGCTACTGCTCCTGCTGCTCACTGTGATGCTACTACTACTGCTGCTGCTGCTGCTCACTGTGATGCTACTACTACTGCTGCTACTGCGCCTGCTGCTCACTGTGATGCTACTACTACTGCTGCTACTGCGCCTGCTGCTCACTGTGATGCTACTACTGCTGCTACTGTGCCTGCTGCTCACTGTGCTGCTACTACTACTGCTGCTACTGCTCCTGCTGCTCACTGTGATGCTACTACTACTGCTGATACTGCTCCTGCTGCTCACTGTGATGCTACTACTACTGCTGATACTACTACTGCTGCTCACTGTGATGCTACTACTACTGCTGCTCCTGCTGCTCACTGTGATGCTACTACTACTGCTGCTACTACTACTGCTGCTACTACTACTGCTCCTGCTGCTGACTGTGCTGCTACTACTACTGCTCACTGTGCTGCTACTACTACTGCTGCTACTACTACTGCTGCTGCTGCTCACTGTGCTGCTACTACTACTGCTGCTACTGCTCCTGCTGCTCACTGTGCTGCTACTGCTCCTGCTGCTACTGCTCCTGCTGCTACTACTACTGCTGCTACTACTACTACTACTGCTCACTGTGATGCTACTACTACTGCTGCTACTACTACTGCTGCTGCTGCTCACTGTGCTGCTACTACTACTGCTGCTACTACTACTACTGCTCACAGTGATGCTACTACTACTGCTGCTACTACTACTGCTGCTGCTGCTCACTGTGCTGCTGCTACTACTACTGCTACTACTACTGCTCCTACTACTACTGCTGCTACTACTACTGCTGCTCACTGTGCTGCTACTACTACTACTGCTACTACTACTGCTGCTACTACTACTGCTGCTACTACTACTGCTGCTACAACTACTGCTGCTCACTGTGCTGCTACTACTACTGCTGCTACTACTACTGCTGCTACTGCTCCTGCTGCTCACTGTGATGCTACTACTACTGCTCACTGTGCTGCTACTACTACTACTGCTCACTGTGATGCTACTGCTACTGCTGCTACTACTACTGCTGCTGCTGCTCACTGTGCTGCTACTACTACTGCTGCTACTACTACTACTGCTGCTACTACTACTGCTGCTACTACTACTGCTGCTGCTGCTCACTGTGCTGCTACTACTACTGCTGCTGCTGCTCACTTTGCTGCTACTACTACTGCTGCTACTGCTCCTGCTGCTCACTGTGATGCTACTACTACTGCTCACTGTGCTGCTACTACTACTGCTGCTACTACTACTGCTGCTGCTGCTCACTGTGTTGCTACTACTACTACTGCTGCTACTGCTCCTGCTGCTCACTGTGATGCTACTACTACTGCTCACTGTGCGCTTACTACTACTGCTGCTACTACTACTGCTGCTGCTGCTCACTGTGCTGCTACTACTACTGCTGCTACTGCTCCTGCTGCTCACTGTGATGCTACTACTACTGCTCACTGTGCTGCTACTACTACTGCTGCTACTACTACTGCTGCTGCTGCTCACTGTGCTGCTACTACTACTGCTGCTACTGCTCCTGCTGCTCACTGTGCTGCTACTGCTCCTGCTGCTACTGCTCCTGCTGCTCACTGTGCTGCTACTACTACTGCTGCTACTGTTCCTGCAGCTCACTGTGCTGCTACTGCTCCTGCTGCTACTGCTCCTGCTGCTCACTGTGCTGCTACTACTACTGCTGCTACTGTTCCTGCAGCTCACTGTGCTGTTGCTACTGCTACTGCTGCTCACTACTGCTGCTCACTGCTACAGCTGCTACTGTTTCTTTTGCTGCTGCTACTGCTGCTACTGCTGCTTCTGCCTGAGCTTCGCTTTGATCCACAGTGATGCTTGTCCCCTGATTCCCCCTTGGCCACCCATCTAGACAGTACGCTCACACACACATACACACACACACACACACACACACACACACACGCATTGCATACACATGTGCAGACACACACACATGCACACACAGGTGTGAAATTGTTTGCTGTTTCATGGAAGACACATGGACTTGTTAATAAGAGTGGCAGTGTTCTTAATGTGTGGAGGCTCTGTGTTGCATATACACACTCACACCTCACCCAACAGCCACACGCCTGATTTATCTGAACCATCACTCACTGTTTTTTGTCCCAGAGCACCATGGATGCAGAGGGAGGGGCTGGAGGAGGACTATTATCTACTTAAAGACTACGTGTTTTTTTGAATTGTGTTTTTTTGTCATAACCAAGAATTCTTTGATTACTTCTCTCCCAGTTTTTTTTTTTTTTTTAAGGCTGACCTGTTGTTGATTGAGGTCAGAGCATTATTTTACATTGCAGGTTGTTTCCAATCTCGTCTGACTGAAGAGGTTTTTCAGTTGCTCACACAGCGTTCTGACACGCTTCATGGAAATGATTCCCACTCCTCTCCTCTCTCTAATGGGTGGGAATGTGCAGCCGCTTGGAACTTGGGGGAATATTGGGAGATTTCTAAAGTGGTGGAACATGCTTCACTGGAAGCCTCCCAACCGTGCTTTTTACTTTACAGTTCAAATGTAAAATGACAGTTATTCTACGGATGACTTGTATTGCCTTGATACAGAGGAAACATATCAGTGTTTTCATCCTGCCAAGCTTCTTGTAATATAGCCTAATTGTTTTGAGTGCCAAAGTTGTTAGCCAGAGACACATAACCAGAGTCATACATAAGGAAGGCTCTAAATAAAATAAAAAATTATTGGTAACAAAAATTTAGGAGCACCAGAAAAAAATATTTTTTCATTGAGTGAGATATGGCCTACGTGAATTCTATAATTACTTTTGAGGCGCATCTCCTAATCAAGATATCACTGTTCCTTCCTTTCTGTGCCGCCAAATGTTTGCATATATTGGTAAAGTTACCAGGTTATTAGTAGAGCTGCACAATATGCGCAAAACATCTAATTGCTATTTTTCAACCAAATATTGCGGTTTGACTTGCAATATAGAACAAAATGCTTGGGTGAACTGTTGGAATCATATCAATGGAATGGTGTTGTTTGGCATGAAAACAAATAAAAAATCCAGGTAGGAGTTTTGACAGGGTAGAAACCAAAGTGTTAGTCAGTGTTTTCCAGGGCAGCATAATCACATTTGATTAATGTTACAGAACATGCCGTTGCACAAACAACATGCTGATCTACACCACCACTGGTAGCAATGAGCTAATGCTTGCATTAGAGCTATGTCATTTAGCTAGCAAGTTAGCGATTAGCATTAGCAATTAGCGTTATTTTATATGGAAGTCCAGAAAGGACATATGAATAAATTCCTTTATGTCAAGATCACAACTTATTTATCTCATGATCACGACATAATAAAAGTTGTTTTGTCAAGATCACAAGATAAACTCTATAAATAGGAGTGTGGATGTATTGATGACAGATTGACAGTATGGCTGAGACAGCAGAGCCCACGGTGGATCAGCGCATACGTTTTTATTCATTGCTACACTAAGGGATGGTACATTTCATGCTAACATCATGCTTTAATTTGTGTTTGGAGCTCATTACCAGTTTATAAGTTAGAATGTTAGCAAGCTAAATGTCCCTTACCTTGAGCTAAAAGCTCATGGGGCATATAAGCACTCATGGGGCATTTAAACCCTGAACGATGCCTGACAGGCAGCACTGTCTCCCCGGCTGTGTGCCACCATTAAAACCACAGCCAATCGCATGCAATAAACAATACAGCTAGTCAAGAGAGTGAGTCTTGTTAGCTAGCTAGCTTGTTATCTGTGCTGGTTGTTAGCTTGCATAGCTAATATTTGTATAATTATAAGGGACACTTCATGTTTTATGGATAATGTTTACATTTACAGAGTGGGTGAGCTCCATTCCCGACAAGTTGATCATTCAATTCCAGCCTCAGAGTTTGATCACATTCATAGCAACCTCAGAGACTGACAAGTCAGGATGCTGCCTGTAGGCTGTCTGCAAGGTGCCTTACTTATGAAACATCCTGATTTATCAGCCTCTGAGGCTACTATTGAATATGATCAGCCTACCAGGAATAGAGCTCACCCACTTTGGATTCTATGCATCAGCATATAAAGCGCTAACAGCTAATCTGCCTACAATGAGCTTTACCTATGAAACAGCCTACAAGGAAGCATCCTGACATCAGCCTCTGAGGCTGAAATTGAATCTGATCAGCCTGTCAGGAATGGAGCTTTACCCACTGTTAATTGTAATATTATCCACAAAACATGAAGTGTCCCTCATAATTATATATCAGTTATGGAAGCTAACAACCAGCATAGATAACATGCTAGATATCTAGCTAACAAGACTACCTAGCTAACTAGCTAGCTCACAAGAATAGCCAAATTAGCTGCGTTGTTCCCTGCATGCGATTGGCTGTGGTCTTGGGGGCGGAACGCAGCCTGGGAGAACAAGCTGCCTGTCAGGCATCGTTCAGGTCTTAAATGGCCCCGCATTGCGATCAACTCAGCCACAGGGCTCCTTGATGAAGTGGTTATCGTATTTGAACAAATTAATGGATGATGCGTGATACTTTTGATTATCTCGTGATCTCGACAAAACAACTTTTGTTATGTAGTGATCATGAGATAAATAAGTTGTGATCTTGACATAAAGAGGGAACTATTTTTTAAATTCATATGTCCTCTCTAGACTTCCGTATGAATTGACTGCATGCTGAGGGAATAAACAACGTGGAGGAACTGTGTGCTGCCTGCTTGAGTGAAAGGGTCTGGGCTTGGTGTGCGTTGCCAGGGAACTGGAAACAAGCAGTGTGTTGCGGCGAAATATTGTTACTCGGTACATTTTATCTTGAATTTTATTTTAGCCGCACTGGTGCACTCAAAATAAAACTCCAGGTTGCATGTAATATTTTGTTGCATATGCAACCAAATTGGTCGCACTTTAGAGCTACCTGAGAGCATAATTCCCAAACGGATATGTGGAGGGAGAGAGTTTTGCCACCCAGGGTGAAGTCTGTGGGTTTGGCGAACTCGACATGGATATGCTTTTTGCATCATTGTCCTGGACATGTCCCTTGATTGAATTACTTGGTGCCAGGCAGGCAGGAGCAGCCTTGGTGTATATGCAGCAGGGGAACATTCTGTACCTAGCTTAGAGTCATTAGAGACAAACCCAAAGACAGAGGGAGGGGACAACCATAAAAATAGAATCACTAATTTCATTTCTATGGGGACAAAGTTACCACTCACATTGTATATTAGCTGTGCTAGGGAATACTCTGCTACAATTTTAAAATCAACAGAAGCCACGCATTTACTGATTGCAGTCAATAGGTTCTTCCTCCATCTCTCTCCTGATCTCTTTCCCTTGCTCCCTCTCTCCGTTGGATGGCGTGGGTAGAGGAAGCGTCAGCGTCCAAGGTGGAGGAGAGGCGTGTGTCAGAGGAGAGTGGACGGCCACCCCAGCTGGAGTCAATATTTGTTTTAGGAATCTCAATAACAGGCCACAGTCATCTGCATCTCTGATAATGGACAGCCATATGGCTCTGTTGACCCAGTGGACTAGGGTTCTCTCTCGCTCTCTCTTTCCCCCCTCTCTCTTTCCTTTTCTCTCACCTCTCTTCTGTCTCGTTCTCTGTCTCGTTCTCTCCCCCCTCTTTCTCTTTCCTCTCTCTCGTTGTCCTCCCCCATCTCTCTCTCTACTATAAATGCAACATGCAACAATTTCATAGATTTTACTTAGTTACAGTTCATATGAGGAAATCGGTTAATTAAAATAAATTCATTAGGCCCTAATCTATGGATTTCATATGACTGGGAATACAGATATGCATCTTTTGCTCAAATATATATTTTTAAAAGGACTCGCAATGGGCCTCAGGATCTCCTCATGGTATTTTTGTGCATTCAAGGAGGCAGCTTATGGTAGAGAAATTAACATAAGATTCTCTGGCAACAGCTCTGGTGGACATTCCCGCAGTCAGCATGCCAATTGAACGCTCCCTCAAAACTTGAGACATCTGTAGCATTGTGTTGTGACAAAATTGCACATTTTAGAGTGGCCTTTTATTGTCCCCAGCACAAGGTGCACCTGTGTAATGATCATTCTGTTTAGTCAGCTTCTTGATATGCCTCACCTGCCAGGTGGATGGATTATCTTGGCATTGGAGAAAAGCTCACTAACATGGATGTAAACAAATTTGTGCACAGCATTTGAGAGAAATAAGGTTTTTGTGCATATGGAACATTTCTGGGTTCTTTTATTTCAGCTCATGAAACATGGGATCAACACTTTACATGTTGCGTTTATATTTTTGTTCAATATACCTTCATAAAACCCGTTATATGACCTGCACGTTGTGCTGTGACCTCGGTTGCCATGGCAGCCCAGCCTGTGATGTCCTCTATGTCCCCACTCCTGGTTGAGTCAGCTGCATCTGGAGGCAGGGAGAAGATGACAGTGCAGCCTCACTGGCATCCTCACCCACAGCTCAGGTGATCTTAACCCATGTTCGTGTGTTGCCTGTATTCCATGGGTTTAAGCTTTATGGTTTCAGCAAGACTGTTCTCTCTCCCGCTCTTTCTGTCATCCTCCCTCTCTTCCTCCCTCCCTCCGTGTGGTGAGCAGCTTGCCTGTCCTCAGGCTGCCCTAGGCCCTAGGCTCAGGTGCCTGTCAGCCTCAGTTTGAAACGGCTCCCTTTCAGCTATTCGTCATGCCTGCCTCAACCCCTGCTGTGCCAGCATGTGCCCAGTCCGTTCCATCTTAGCGCATCCAGTCCATTTTAGCCAACCAAACTTAGTCCAGCACACCGCATACACATTCCCAGTAAAACAATCTCAGCACAGGCAGCAGTCCCTTAATGAGAGGGGAATGGCCCAGTGGGTTCCTGGAGTGGGGGCTATAGTAAAGGCCTGTTTGGGTCCATTCTTGACTGGCAGTTTGTTAGGTGCAGTCATCAAGAAGGCAGAAAGAGACAGCTAGCATAGTTAGTGTGGCAGGCATTTTGATCCCTTTCTGTTATTCTCAATGTTCTAACCTGACTGACTGACTATCCATCCAGCACCAGGCTCCCAGATTGCTCTACCTGCTTGGCACTCTGAATTTCAAATGTCTCCAATTTTCCCCCTGTCGGGTAGGAGGAATGGAGGGAGGGATGGATGTCTGAAAGCGTCTGTCTGCCTCCAGCAGGTGTTCTGTTCGAGCACCCAGGAATGGGGCCTGGCAAGGGGAGAGTCACGCCTGTAGTGTGTGTTTATTTGGTGACTGCTTTCCCATTTGTGGCTGTGTTGCCAGGCTGATTTGTCCTCTGCCTGCTACAGTGGTCTGGTTATTACTACTCCTCTGTCCACTGATGCTGCCTTTGTCTCGGTCTTTCTTATGTAGCTTCTTCATGTGTTGTGTTGATGTTTTGTCTCATTTTACTTTTTCCATTGAGGGATTTTATTAGTTTCATTGGGCTTTAAGTCAGCCTTTTTCTATGTCTCTTCCTCTGTGGTTTTCCTTAACCCTGGCCCCAGCTATGAGGAGCGTGCGCTTTACCTGGAGGCCATCGTGCAGAACCACCGGGAGGTCATGACCTTTGAGGACTTTGCGTCGCAGGTCTTCTCCCCTTCAACCAGCTACTACCCAATGAGTGGGACAGGTTAGAATCCTACTCTGCTCCTCCACTTCCTCCTCTACTCCACAGCAGCACACCTGTTAGCCCTCTTCAGGCCCCTCCATCTCTGTGTCCTGGTCCTTGTCTCCTCACACCCACACTCTGATGAATATCAAAGGCAGCAGGGCCAAGCTCTCTCCACACTGTCTGAGCAGCAGCATCAAAGACTTTACCGTGGCTCAACAACTTAGTCAGACCCTGCTCCTTGTCTCTCCGTGTTCTGTTTCATCTCACCCCCTCCTCTGTTTTTATCTCCCCCTCTCATTTAATTAGCCCGTCAGAAATATACATGATGTGACATGATTGAATGTGGGTTAAACCCGGTGTATGTGATCAGTCCTCTTATCAGACCGTCCATACCTGTACCAGAGTAATGCAGTCTGCTTAACACTGGGTTCACACTGCTGTCCCCCAGAGGTCAGGAAGAGGGGAGACTGAGGGGGACTTCATTAAACAATGTCTCCTCTTCCTGCCCTGGCTTGGCCTAGATCTGATGGGTCTATAACAACAACAACACCACTAACATCCAATCAGTACAGCAATGCTCTCATACAATTGGAAATCTGTGTTCTTTTATTGTCATAACTGGAAACTGAATCTGTTATTGTGTGTGTCTTGGCTACGTGCGTACGAACATGTCTCTGTGTGTGTATACGTGCGTGTATGTTGTGTCTGTACGTGTGAGTATGTGTGTGTGTTGTCCAGATTTCAGCGAGCAGCCCCAGAAGGCAGGGTTGATAAGCAGACTGACAGAGGCAGGAGGTAGTCTGCTCTATTAACGTAATTACAGTCAACCTTTACTGCAGAGGTGTAAAAAAAAAAAAAAAAAAAAAGACCTCTATTGACCTTTCATCAGGGAGAGGGGAACAGGGAGTATTCTGTAGGGAGAGGGGAACAGGGAGAGAGGGGAACAGTGAGTATTCTGTAGGGAGAGGGGAACAGGGAGTATTCTGTAGGGAGTGGGGAACAGGGAGAGAGGGGATGAGAGAAAGGGGAGAGCGAGGAAATGGGAAAGAAAATATTGTAATTACCCAGTGTGGGGCATTAATCTGTTCTCTGCTGGTGTGTGTTATTTCTGCATTAGGCTTTTTTGTAGTGGAGCAGGAGAAGGATAGCTGGTTGGGCTGACTCCTCTTTGTGATTATGGGATCATAGGTTAGTCTGGCCAGACAATAAATGATTATTTTCTCTTATTGTTAAATGAGGATTGGTTTCACAGCGTGGTGCATCAGCTGTGTTTGATGAGAGCAGACATAACAACAAGACTTACTTTAATCACCCTCTTTAATCCTGTGGAAATTAATTTGGAACATCTATACAAATTGATGAATATACAAATAGTAGGGCAAACATTATTTTTGGGCTATTGCTTCTGTCTGTCTGTAAAAGTGTGTGGGGTGACCGAGTGAGTGAAGACGTGTTATTTTGTCCACCGTGGGTTTGGAATCAGCTGGTCCTCTACATCAACTGTTTCTAGCCACAGCACCACACCACAGAGATGCAGGGCAATTTCAGGAATCACTCTAGGTCTGCATGCAGACTTCACCTGGCAATCTTCTAAACAAGGGGGAGGTTAAAAAATCCTAGTACACACAGATACAGGTGCTCACAGCTTCTTCCAGTGATAAGCCAGGCATTTTTCTGAGAAGTGGTTCTTTTTATTTGGTCTTTTTTGTCAACATGTTTTCCTGTATTTACAGCGTCCGTGTGGATAGTGTACAATACATTTATGTTCATGTACATTCTCTAATATATAGTCTGTTTATGTCCTGTGTATGGTTCTATGCATCAACACATGGCCACTGATATATAATCACAGAAGGCTGCTTAGTTTTGTCCCTTTGTTGTGTCTGTGACCTCAGACTTAAAAAGCTGCTCTCATTGTTACCCTTCTCAGATGTGCTGGTGTCTAGTAATACAGTGATTGTCTGTTGCCCTCCCATGTGTCTTTGTCGTGCCTGTGTCTCATGTTCCATATGCTGCTGCAGTGTGAGTGTGTGTGCTTGTCAATACCCCTGCTTAGGTTCATTGCTCCACTAATATGTCATCCATGACGTGCAGCGTGCCGGCGTTGGCCGGGGATGGTTTGGGACATGGAGTACCCTTGGGCCAAGCTGGACTGTAAGACTTCTGCCTGTTTCCTCTACTATGCATGATGCCCATTGCCCACCCTCCACCTTAACCTGACCTTCACCTTTGACCCCACAGCTACACCATCTCAGTGACCATCAATCATACTAACCTGCACCTCGACCCCGGACACTTCTAATATCCCACTTCCTACTGCATGAGTCATCTCTAACCTACAGTAGATTACCCCCATCCTCACCGCTGTGGCCCTGCAGTGTGACTGGAGCGTTTGCTCTGTGTGTCTACTGTCTGAGTTGTTTATGTGGTTTGAGTGTTTGTTCACACTGACATATTGACATGTTGAAGTTTCTTCTTTTGGGCTGGGGGGTTGGACTCAGTCGGGGTCTCAAATTACTGTAGAGAGTAAGAATAGCAGATTACACAAGGTGCAATTTGGAAATGTGGTTGTGCATCCGCAGTTTGTCAGTCACTCAATTAGCCATGTCAGTAAAAAATGTTTAGATTGGTAAGTTATTATAGCGGCTTAGTAAACTTAGGAATCATGATCGAATTACCGGCCTAGGGCCCCCATTTCAATTTTGTTAGTCAGTCTCACTCAGATATCATATTAAAACCTGCAAACATTTCTCTCCACCCTATGGAAAAATGTGTAGAATTGCAGGAAATGAGCTGTAACATAGCAAATTGTCCTGTCTGCCCCATGGAATGAGTAGAATTGCATGAAATGAGTAATAATATTGTAACATTTTCTCTACGCACCATGGGAAAATGTGTAGAATTGCACGATTTAACTCTAAAATGTAGAAATGTTCTTTCCACTGTCAAGAGGAGGGCTGCTTAAATATTGTGCTTGCAATTTGGTGGTGGGGGGGTACCCAATTGTCATACTTGAGTGAAAGTAAAGATACCTTAACAGAAAATGACAAGTGAAAGTCAGCCAGTAAAATACTTCTTGAGTAAAAGTCTAAAAGTATTTGGTTTTAAATATACTTTTTTTTAATATATATATATTTTACCAATAAAATTTATTTTTGATACTTAAGTATCAAAAGTAAAAGTATAAATCATATCAAATTCACTATATTAAGCCAATCAGACAAAGATTTTTTGTTTTCTTAATTTACGGATAGCCAGGGGCACACCCAGACATAATTTACAAACAAAGCATTTGTGTTTAGTAATAGTCCACCATATCAGAGGAAGTAGGGATTACCTTGATAAGTGCGTGAATGGGACCATTTTCTTGTCCTGCTAAGTATTCAAAATGTGATGAGTACTTTTGGGTGTCAGGGAAAATGTATGGAGTAAAAAGTACATCATTTTCTTTAGGAATGTAGTGGAGTAAATGTAAAAGTTGTAAAAAATATAAATTGTAAAGTACAGATGCCTAAAAACACTACTTAAGTAGTACTTTAAAGTATTTTTACTTAAGTACTTTACACCACTGTGCACGTTGGTACGCAGACCCACGAGCAACTGCGGCCCCTCCCATGAGTTCAGTTTTTTTGTGGCCCCCACCCCCATCAAAGATGCCCATCCCTGGGTTAAATGAACGTAGCTATAAGAGCCAAGTCAACAATGAGTGAGATTCTCGCTCTTCAAATCTTTCAATGGATCCAGACAGTCCGTGGTACTGAAGAGCTCTCAACAACCCCCCCAGACAGGCCTCCTTCTCTCACCCTAAACCACTCTCTCTAGAGACAACAGCTCTTCACCTGCTCAGGATACCGCTACAGCTTCATCTGATGGCAACAGAAGACCCTCTAACTTTTACTATGTGTCAGAGAGTGTCAACTAGTCAAGGAGCTGCCAGGCACACTGGTTTAAATGACTGTTGATGTCTACTCTACTGTGGAGCAGACTGTTGTCACAACTCTGGAGATACCTGTGCCTGTGTTGGTGTTGCACACAATTTTGTATATAATGTTTTGTTACATTTTACTGGTCTCTATCTCATGGTGTTGAACTGGTTGAGAAGCGTTTCTGATAATCCTGTCTGTTCCTGCTCTAGGATCTGTCCAACATATACACATTTTATAATAAGCAGTCATACCAACCTATGTGATGTCAAGTTACAGAAATAATTTACCCCTTTGAATATTAGCTAGGCAGATTTTTAAGGGCATGGAACAAACTCAAACCAACTTTCAAGAGGCCCTCTAGCTTTCTGAAAATTGTCCCTGTCTCTTAACATATGAAATGCTTTATGTCTTGTATGACTTTGATCCTCACAGTGATAATAACCAACAACATACCACCACACAGGCTTTTTGAATGTCGCAGTCATCTCCCTTCCCTAGTCCCTCCCTGACTGACTGTCTACAGCAGGGCTGTGTGACCTTGTCTTAATGTGACGCTCTACTGTCTGTTTTTCTTTTAGATGAAACAATGTTAAAGGTGTCATTGCGGTAATTGAAGAAGGTAAGCCCCGAGCACCGACCAGAAGCTCGTGTGTCACCCCAAGGCCTCGCTCTCCCGTTCACTCATCCTCTCTGGTTTCTCCTTTATTTGGTACTAACACGCTTTATTTACCCACCTACCTACCGCTTTATGAAGGACGGTTGATATAACGCTGTATGGGCTGGTGATATAACGCTGTATGGGGTGGTGATATAACGCTGTATGGGGTGGTGATATAACGCTGTATGGGGTGGTGATATAACGCTGTATGGGCTGGTGATATAACGCTGTATGGGCTGGTGCTATAACGCTGTATGGGCTGGTGATATAACGCTGTATGGGGTGGTGATATAACGCTGTATGGGGTGGTGATATAACGCTGTATGGGGTGGTGATATAACGCTGTATGGGGTGGTGATATAACGCTGTATGGGGTGGTGATATAACGCTGTATGGGCTGGTGGTATAACGCTGTATGGGCTGGTGCTATAATGCTGTATGGGCTGGTGCTATAACGCTGTATGGGCTGGTGATATAACGCTGTATGGGGTGGTGATATAACGCTGTATGGGGTGGTGATATAACGCTGTATGGGCTGGTGCTATAACGCTGTATGGGGTGGTGGTATAACGCTGTATGGGGTGGTGATTTAACGCTGTATGGGCTGGTGATATAACGCTGTGTGGGCTGGTGATATAATGCTGTGTGGGCTGGTGCTATAACGCTGTATGGGCTGGTGATATAACGCTGTGTGGGCTGGTGATATAATGCTGTGTGGGCTGGTGATATAATGCTGTGTGGGCTGGTGCTATAATGCTGTATGGGCTGGTGCTATAGCGCTGTATGGGGTGGTGATATAACGCTGTATGGGGTGGTGGTATAACGCTGTATGGGCTGGTGATATAACGCTGTATGGGCTGGTGCTATAACGCTGTATGGGCTGGTGATATAACGCTGTATGGGCTGGTGGTATAACGCTGTATGGGGTGGTGATATAACGCTGTATGGGGTGGTGGTATAACGCTGTATGGGGTGGTGGTATAACGCTGTATGGGCTGGTGATATAACGCTGTATGGGCTGGTGCTATAACGCTGTATGGGCTGGTGATATAACGCTGTATGGGCTGGTGATATAACGCTGTATGGGCTGGTGCTATAACGCTGTATGGGCTGGTGCTATAACGCTGTATGGGCTGGTGATATAACGCTGTATGGGGTGGTGATATAACGCTGTATGGGCTGGTGATATAACGCTGTATGGGGTGGTGGTATAACGCTGTATGGGGTGGTGATTTAACGCTGTGTGGGCTGGTGATATAACGCTGTATGGGGTGGTGATTTAACGCTGTATGGGCTTGTGGTATAATGCTGTATGGGCTGGTGATATAACGCTGTATGGGGTGGTGATTTAACGCTGTATGGGGTGGTGATTTAACGCTGTGTGGGGTGGTGATTTAACGCTGTGTGGGGTGGTGATTTAACGCTGTGTGGGCTGGTGATTTAACGCTGTGTGGGCTGGTGATTTAACGCTGTATGGGGTGGTGATTTAACGCTGTATGGACTGGTGATTTAACGCTGTATGGACTGGTGATTTAACGCTGTACGGGGTGGTGATTTAACGCTGTACGGGGTGGCGATTTAACGCTGTACGGGGTGGCGATATAAAGCTGTACGGGCTGGCGATATAAAGCTGTACGGGCTGGCGATATAACGCTGTACGGGGTGGTGATTTAACGCTGTACGGGGTGGTGATTTAACGCTGTACGGGGTGGTGATTTAACGCTGTATGGGGTGGTGATTTAACGCTGTACGGGGTGGTGATTTAACGCTGTACGGGGTGGTGATTTAACGCTGTACGGGGGTTGTATTCTCTGTTTAGCCAGGCTGGTAATTGCGAGTGATGCTGCACGGTTCGGACAATTAGCACCCGCCTAAGTAGCAGCATGAGCAATATGGACACACTTCTTTCTGCTTGTGCTTCTGCATGTCACGCCACGCGCCTTTGTCTTTATCTCCCCAGCGGTATCTTCCTTTATCTTTGTCCTTTTTTCTCCTCTTCACTCCTGTCCGAGTGTGGCTGTTGGCCTGGGGCAGAGTGTGACATTAACACCTGCCGTACTGGAAGAAAACGGCTTTGTCATTGAAGCTTTGTTTGAATTGCTGCAGGGGACCAATGGGGATGAGGCCCATTTACTCCCTTTTGCTTTTTTCACCGTCTCGATCTCTCTCTCTATCCCCTCTGTCTCCCCTCCCCTCTGTCTCCTCTCCCTTCTCTCTCTCTTTTTCTCCCCTCTCTCGCCCTTCTCTCGTTCTCTCTCTTTATCTCTCTCGTTCTCTCTCTTTATCTCTCTCGTTCTCTCACCTCACACTCTGAGTATGAAAGGATCTCAAATGAGAGGCAGGGTGTGCAGGTCTCTGCCACACCATGGCCTCTGTCAGTCTAGCTGTTTAGGGGGAGCTCAGAGTAGAATGAACTTGCGTTATGATTTACCAGCCAGGCACCGCCAACTCAAGTTTTGGGAGATTTTGTTTCACCCTAGTAACTAATTGTGAATGTTTAATTTTAATATTCAACTTAAATTTGTGTAATTTCCACATATGATATCATATATGCAACCCAAAGTGTTGCAATTTAAAACATGTGTATTGTCATTGTTTAGTGGGTATTGTACCGAGCACTCTGTCGATAGACGTGTCTGTTGCATGGGTGGGTGCTAGGCAGCATACTGGGGGAGTTAGTAAATATTAGGTCTGTGTGGGCCTTTATCTGAGAGGGTTATCTGTGGCCCAGCGGCCCACTCCCCAGCTACCCTGCCCTGCCCCTCTCCGTCACGCCACTACTATAGGAGAGGGTGGGGCTTGTCAGGGCCAGTGGGGAAGTTGTTTGTTCTCGTGGTGGAATAGTCGAAGTGCAAAGTAGTGGAATTCTGGAGTTACTGTGCTTGTAGGGTTGGACTTGGGTTTGCCCTGCCCACACGTTTACTCACAGCCCTCCTCTGTTCTATTCATATGCATAATGAAGATAAACAAACACACACACACACACACACACACAGCCTTAACCCTACCCCTCCCCCTCAATGAGTGGAAGTCAGCGATGCTTGTGTCCACTGGGCTGGGTGTCTGTTACTGCAGCCATCTGCTGTCCCTTTTAGCGATAGGAACTTGAGATGCTTCAGAGAAAGAAAATAAGCAACCAGGTGCCATCTTGAAAATAAGCAACCAGGTGTCATCTTAACATAGTAGGAAAGTTTTTTTTAAACTCGATGCATCGCAAAGATGGGTTGGGGAGGAGAGAGGAGGGAGTGTACACAAAATATATTTGCTCTTTCTGGCTTTTCCTCCTCACTTATCACTGCTAGCAGCCTCTTATCATTGATTGTTTCTTTGGGATCCACAATGTTTAACAAAGGACACCCTCCACATGTTCATGACATGCCTGTCCAGGTTAACATGATATTCAGTTTTTTTCTGTTACAGTACATTTCAAGTGTTGAAAAATCTATCCTCTTTATGCTGAACAACAAAGACAATTTTATTCTTAGAACCACATGGCTTAAATTAGATGTTCTCTTTTTCCTACTCATGCAAGCATGTGCCCTCCCAAATACATATTCAGCATCTCTCACTTAGCAGTCTCTAGTCAGCCAAGGCATGTGATGAAGACATGTTCACATTGAATCTGAATGTGTATGCTGCTTGATCTAGTCCCATACGTGTCACTTTTAAAACTGTGATGAACTCAAGGGTCAAGTGGATCAATCTGTACACCTGTTCTGTTTTTGGTATTATAAATTTGACCGTAGAGTGAGTAAGCAGTTTGGGGTGCCGGGGGTGCGTTCACGTGCATGGCAGTCAGAGCATGTTGGAGTATGCCACGTCTTAACAGCCCCATGGAAGCCTGCCACGTCTCACCACTTCTCTCTATCTCTCCCCCTCTATCCCCTCTTTATCCCTCCCTCGCTTTCATTCTCTCTCTCTCTCTCTCTCTCTCTCTCTCTCTCTCTCTCTCTCTCTCTCTCTCTCTCTCTCTCTCTCTCTCTCTTCCCCCCCCCAGGCTCCCTCAGTGGCAGCACGAGTGCTGAGCTCAGTGTTTCCGTAGGAACGGACCAGGTCTCTCCCACGATGCCCCGTGCCACAAAGAACAGAGTTTCCGGAAAACTCCGCCGATCAGCCAGCGCCATAAGCAAATCCTCCAACTGAGATCTCTTGCCCAACCCACCCTCAAAACCTCCCGTTTGGCCTTCACTACCGGTCCTGTTTTAAACCGTCATACTGACTGACCCCTTATGACTGCAGTTTGGGGGTGTGCTTTGTTTGTTTTGTTTTGTGTGTGTCGTTTAAACCTTTAACTGGAGCATATTGCACATTTTAATTTGTGGCAATTATTGATTCTTTGATACATTTCCAGATGTTTTGCTGTTGAACTGCATATTTGAGATGAAGCTATTGAAGTTTTTTCCAATGTGGCTGCACTTTGTTTTGGAAGAATCAAAGCTTCTTTTTAATTTATGACTGATAAATAGCACTACTCAGTACAGTGATAAAACGAGGTATGTATAGCCAGGGACTGGAGTGAAAGATCATGTTAGGAGACTTGAAGTTGACCTATCATGAACATTTCAATATTGTTTTTTCATGCCATAGCTGTTGAGCTGGTAGTTGACACTGCTGTAGAGGACAACTCTAAGAGGCTGAAATGCTAGAGAAATGGGAGACTGTCTTAGATTGTATTCTTGTGAAGAGAAGCAGCCGCGCATATATAGTTAATATATACTGTAATAAAACATTTCTTATCGTCCATATGCATTTTGATATGTCTGCCTTTTTGGGTTTCTCACTGACCCCCCCCCCCCCTTGTGATCCTGCTGTGTGAAACACTGATGATAGTCTTGCAATGCTGTTGACAGGATAGGATGATTTTTTTTAGGGTGGTGTGTTGTTGTTTGGTTTGTTGTTTGTCCTGGGTCTTGAGCCATGGAAGCCTGTCTGTCTGCCTGGGTGATACTCATCCTCTTGTTGTGGAGAGGAGAAAGGACTGCGTCATAGGAGGTGCTGCTCTAGCATAATGCTGCACCGTACCACACACTTCCTGGTTACGGAGTGCTGTGAGTGTGTGCAGTAGGAGTCTGTTTTTAATAGTTATGAACCTGGAATGGACAATCAATGATGTCTTTCCAACATGAGGTGAATCGAAGCTTGTTTTTGTTTTTCTATCTCTCTAATGTCCTTTTTAAATGGATTCCGATGGATTTTGTCGTGCTTTGATTTATGCAACTCTGCTGGAAATGAGAAAATACTGCATTTGTAATTGTTTAGTGATGTTACCCTGTTTAACCTGGGTTCACAACCTGTAATCCAATAAGTTCCATCTGTCTCTTCCTCTGCTATAATTTTCTTGTTGTCTTGTAAAGCTACAAATATGACATTCCAATGTCCCTACAGATGATATTTTGCACTCACTGTCATTGAACACTAGCATTGAATGTTTTTTTCTCTTTATTCTTGGATGTAAATTGCTTTACATTTTATTTGATGTGTTTGTTTCAGTGTGTGAGAGCATGCAAAGTCATATTTGAAGACATATTTTGCTGTTGTGTTGTATAATGTATACATGTGCTGTTTAGAGGAAGACGTCGCCGGAGCCTCAGGTGAATCTTAACTCCATGCACTGTGTGTGTGTGTGTTTCTGAAGGAGCTTATTGCAGTGCCTGTGTAATATCTGTCTACCAATATCCATTCCTAGACCCCACCACTGTTAGACATAATTTTATTTATTTAGTTTTTCTTCATTCCAAGAAGCAAAACGTGGACAGCTAGCTTTGCCTTCCTGTCTCACATCTCTGTTAACTAGAGGGAGAGTGTTTCTCCCCCCCCCCCATTTGACTGTAAAGGTTGTTCTAGTCCTCACAAGCGTTTTATATGAACAGATAGACTGGGTTTGGCCCACTTTGTTTAGTCTATTTGAGGAGGTGCTCTTTTCTCTCGGAATTGGAAACAAATGCCACCTCCTCTTTCCCATGATGCACCATGAGTAACCTCATGAGGCCGGTGGGGGTTTGGGAGTTAGAAGGCATACCAGCGCTGAGCTCTGGCGACCCTCCTAGCAATAGGCAGGTTGGCTCTGTGCTACCCACGCCCCCTCCTCCTCCCACCCAAACCTGCCGCTTTAGGTTGCCATGGAAGCCAGGTGTTACATACACATGATGGAGGGCTGCAACACTGTCCGTCTGTTGCACTACTTTACCTTACCCGTACATCTCCATTTCCTTTCATTTTGTTCTCTCGTTTTTTTGTGTCTTTCTTTCCCAAGCACTGATTAATAACATAGGAGGCACGAATGTCGAGTTTGTTCAGAGAGAATGAAGTCCGTTTTTTGCATTTGAAGAATGTATGCAAATACTGACCTGAGTCAGATCAATGCTCTCACTTTCCCAATAGCCACTGTAAAGAACTACCCAGATCTTTTTACTGATCTTCTTATGGAGTTTAGATTGTAGATTTGATGTTGTGGATGGGATCCCTGTTATATATGGGAGAATATGGGCCTACGGTGTTGTTTGGACCAGGGTAAGGATTGTGTCTTACTCAGACTGGTTCAACTCATGTAAAGCAACAGATTTAGTGTCAATTCTAGATTTTGGTTCAGGAATCCTGTACATTGTGTCATTGAGGGCTCCAGTCCTTATGAATATACATATATTAATGCCTGTAATATAATCTTTGTATAAGAGGAAGAGGACGATTTCATCATTACTTGTTAACATATCAAACTGTTTTTAATGGCAGAAGTCATGCTATCTTTATTAGAAATGTGAAAATCGAAAATATTTCATTAAATCAATTTGAAATTCTCCATGTTCTCTGTGTTTGTTTGGGTCTATTGATTTGAATAGCAGTGGAGCAGAAGTAGATTTCCTTTAAAACTGTCGTTACAGAGATGGGCACTTACCTAACCATGTTATAGTAACGCTAGCCTAATATAGCAGGCCTAGAAAGACACCTAAGCGGAGTTCTCACTTCTGTTTTTCGGGGGTTTTGATGGGGTGGGGGGTGACATAATGGTGCTGTTGTTTTTTACCCTGCCCCAGCAGCAGCAGGGGTAACCTGACCCCCTCCCATCTGTCCCCCTGCTGCTCCAGGAGGGGAGGAGGCTGGGATAATGGGAACTTACCGGAAGGTACAAGTGCAAAGTCTACAGCACCTACATTACTTCTGCCCTGGCTGGTAGGATGGCTAAAGACTTAAGACGAGCACTTGACGATAATTGGAGCCGCGTGCGTGCGTGCACCTGCCCATCTTGCCTGAACCTGTTGCTTTGGGTCACATAAAACTCTTGCATTTGTCTACATTATGTGATTGAATATTCGCAAGTTATGAAAGCAGAAGAATTAGGATATGGGTATGTGTTATGTGAGAAGAGTCTATTTTCACATTGTCACATGTCAAAAGTTCCACATATATCCTATCTGTTTCTTCTCATTAGCAGGAAGTGTGTTTTACACCATAGTCAAGTAGAGGAGACTGACTGCTCCCTAGAAGCCTGTCCTCATCAGTGAACTACATGACAGCATCCACAGTCATGACCCAACAATGATCATTAACCCCTCGTGGGCTGGCTGAAGCCACACAAATGCTTCTGAAAGTTCTTTCTCTCTTGTCATGGGGAGTGAATGTGAACCTGGCTGTTCAGAGGCTTAGCCTACACTGTCAGACAGCCATTTAAAAGGGAAAATCGAACTATTGAGTCTCCTTTAGAGAAGACAAATGTCCTTCTGATCTATGGGTGAGTTGGGTGGCCATCACCTCTGTCCTGCTGCCATGTTCTGACCAGGCATTATGGCAATCTACTGTGTGACTGGAAGCTGTGCTCTGTCTCTTCTTCATGGAAACCAAACCAGGTCTTCTGAGACACTACTTTATGATCATGTGTGGCATGAATCATCATAGCAAAGATAAATCGACAATAAATAAGGCATATTTTCAGTTTCCTACAAGACATTGCAGGCATCAGGATTGTTGTCTATAGTTCAACGAAACCTCAAAAGGGTAGATGAGGAATTAGATCGGAATGTTCAGAGCAGACCAACTTGGAATGTCTCTGTACTTGATGTCAGTGTGTACCCGTTTTAGTCCCTCATCCAGACACTCATTGTAGAAATGATGCATCCATAGGGAATAGGCCTGCATCCTGGCTTGAGTATCCATGGTAATTATGCTATTACTCACCCTTTACTAATTAGCCACTTGTGTAGCCACACCTAAGTTTGATTTTGAGTTTTCCCCTAAAGATTTGATTAAATAGGCTAGTGAATGAATGTTGAGAAGCTGAGGGAAATAATGTGTGATATTTTGTTGTGTACGTCAAGGGGGGAAATGGAAAGAATAGGAATGATTTTCAAGACAACTTTCCCCTTTTCCCTCAAAGTGTATCCAGAATTATTCAGATTAACATTGTGTCTTTTGAGTTTTTACCCAGATGGATGTCCATTATATTTAATTTACATATTTCATAATGTCATTGTTTTGTTTTGTAAAGATCAGAAAATGATTTCAGACAAGTTTAATTGATACTTCCCTATAGCCTGGCACTTCATTCTTGTTGTAGGTATATTACTGGATGTCAGGGCTGGCAAACATGGGTGATGTAGGCTTGGTATTTTTCAGACAGTCAATGTCAACCTAGAGCTAAATAAATGGTTTCATTTTGAAAATATCGTTTTTATTTCGATGGATAATTGGAGACAACAGTGTACACATACAATCAAAGCGCTATAAAAGCCAACATTTAAGAAAATAACCTGTTCATAGAAAAAGATTGCATCTAAGGTAAGAGCTTTACGTTTTACAGGAGATTGAAGATTTAGACCGGTCCACGACAATTATCACAACTCATAATTTTGACATAACATTTGGCTACAACATGTGAACTGCCCGAACAACCACAGAATAATCACACAACACAACAACACATTACATAAGATAATTGCAAATAGAATAAATAAATAAATACATAAATAAAATTAATATGATTAAACAATATTGCAACAATTAATAATAAAATATGTGCCCGCATTCTAAACGAAAACAATCATTATGTTGAGTTTTTTAAGGCAGTTATACAGCAGAGTTTTGATGTGCTTATATTCTAAAGGCATTTGTGGTTCTACTAAAGGGAAAGGTTTCGATAGTTTTAGGTTTTTAAGACAAAGTTGATAAGTCTGTCCTGTAATTCATAAGTTAACATAAAGTTTAATGATATACAGAAATTCACAGTCGGTGAATTAAAAGGCTTTTATGAGAGAAAATACCCATATCAAATGAAACAGTTCTTAGGTCTAGAAGCTATTACTTGAGCACGTCTGCAGCTGTCCTAGAAAAATACATTTAACAGTCAAACTAACGCTTTGTTACCTTTCGATAAACTAATTTGAGAAAAATCTCAAAATATATGCCTATTTTTTTATTCAAGGAATGGATAAGCATTCAACAACCAGCTGATTGGCATTGATAGAATACCTCTCATCGAACACACACATCTAAACATCAACTTGCCCTGTCTTTCAGTAGTCTAGGCAAATAACTTTTTTTCAACGCTCCGGTCCAAGGCACGCGTTTTCTTGTGTTCAGCAAGCCGGGCGCACGGGCATTTGAAGCAGGATCACCTGCCTATTTTCCGACGGGTGGCATTTGTTGATGTGCCTCGTGAGTCCGGGTGAGCTGTAGAAAGTGGCAGGGCAATACTTGCAGGGATACACCTGGGAGCAGTGCATGAGACGCAGGTGTCTCTCCTGGCTGGCCCTGTTGGGGAAATTCTCCCCGCAAACGGGGCAGAGAAGGCAGTCCACGGGGCTCAGATTCAGGGGACTTTGGTTTGGGTTTTCCTCTGAGGATGAGGTGGACACTGGAACCTGCTCTTCCACTCTGTCGCTGTTTTGAAACGCGTGGTCCTCGAACATTTTATTCTGCAAGGCTTGGTGTCCCAGAATGTGTTTTCTTAGGTATGCTTGACGCTTAAATCTTTTCCCACAATATTGGCAGTCGTATAAACCATCTTCCGAGCCCGATTCAGACACACCTGGGCTTGGGGTGTCTCTGTCACTCAGTAGCTCGGCTCTTGAGTCTTTGGCTTCCTCCGGGATGGACTTGACAGCGGGGTGCATTTTGGCCATTTCAGATTTGATTCTCTGTGTAGATGGTACCCCGGCTGCGCTCTGCGCTCTCGGTTTGTGCCAGCGCCGGTGAGAGGCGAGGTTAGCCGGGCAGCTGAACATCTTATCACACTCAGGACACCTGTACTCAACTCTCACTATCCTAGAGCACTTGTGCTGGGCTAAAGAAAATGTGTCCGCGTAAGCTTCCTTACACAATTGGCAGACAAACTCTCCTAAAGGCTTCCCGCCTGCCGATGTCTGCGTTCTGGGTTTAAAGTCGGCAGGAGCCTCTTTGATTTTAAGACCAAGTACCGGAGACGTTGTCATTTCGTCTTCAAAATGCAGTTTTCTGATGGCTTTGGGTTTCTTGGATGCAGGTTTGCTCTTGCGCTCAGTGTCGGATGCGGGCCTCTTGGTACCGCCCCTGATGACTGTAGCCGGGATGCTGCTGGTGATGCCGCTGCGGTTGCTGTTGCTGGTGCCTATTTTCAAATCCACGGGGGCGAACAGGAGATTATCAAAGCTGCTGATGGAGGCAGATGTCGGGAATGACTCGGCAGAAATTGGCGAGCCTAGATTGAAACTTCTCCCGTAATATATTCTCTCATGGTCCTTGCTGATGGGCCGGGTGGGGCTGTAGAGGGCTTGGTACATCGTCTCGGGGTTACCAAACTGAACCGCTTCAGCATCCAGCCTGGTGATCGGGGCGTCTGCTGCGATGTCCGGCGATGGGGCTGCACGGTCCAGACAGGACGCAACAGAGACAGGCGGAGATGAGTCCAGCTGACTCTGAAAGTCTGGGATGTGATGTTCATACTCATCGGTACGAGTCCTATAGGAAATATGCGCTGATTTCTTGTTTCTTTTTACCAGGAATCCTTTGGGCATCTTTGCGAATGACAGAAAAGCACTTTGGAGAGGTGGGCGAAGTCTCGGATGATATCCAGGTTTGTGGAATTACAGTCACACCGGGAACCTCGGTTGCTAATTTATATTTTCGCTAAGCTATTGGTCTCTGTGTTGCTGAAATGTTTTCGTCTCTAAGGCATAGCTGCACTCTTTTTATGCCGGAATAATGCTATTGTTCTCGCCCCTTGTTGCCGCATCCTCAACCAATCAGACGAAACGAAGATCCCAGTGGATTTGGATGTGGGAGTGGGAGGGTTCAAAGCTTGGGTTTGATGGATTTCGTTGGAGGATGTGCAGATAGCTTAGCAGATGTAGTTGCGGTTTATTACGTTAATGTGGGCGCTCGGTCCCTCCCCAAGAGAGGCACACGCCGGGCCCTCCTCTTTTTAAGGTCTGATGGTTCTCTATACAAATGCACACGTGCCACGGCTTTGTGGTTCTCCTTTGGGGGCCACTGAGCTGCCAAAAGGAAATGTCCGTCACTAACACAATCATCAGAGTTTACAATTAGGATGGGGACTGAAGGGGGAGGGGTGGGGGGTCTGGTTGAGAAGGCAAGAAATAAGTTGCAAGGTGTTATTTGCATTTATAGAATAAAAGGCAAAAACATGAACATCTTAAACCTGGGCAAATTATGTTAGTGTCAATAGTAAAGCAATAGGACACACATATTGTTGTATTGTGGCTTAAGGGGACCTTCCCCCAGCCAAAAGCAAGCTTTACGCACTAACCTCCAAGGGACAACATATGTGCCAACTGTGTGTGACATTGGCATTGCCTATGGATATTTGATAAGAGAGTTAGTATTTTACACAAATAAGGCAAGACTTCTTAAATAAACATTACTTGTTACGAATGTATTTATTTGGGCACGCGTCTGTCTCGGCAGTTTAACTGGAGTTATAAATCAGACATCTCACTGCATACATAAGTAATAAGAAGGGCCTCTGGTCTTGGTACATAATAGCCACGTCTGCCCACGCTGCATATGCAGTTTTCGTTTGAAAGGCAATTTGACCTGTGAAATAGGACTCACGGCCAATCTGGCCCAGGGATAGGCGCGTGCTGTGTGTAATCAGCGCTCGAAACAAAGAGGGCCGCAGCCCGAATGTCAGCCCGCGCGCACCCAGCGCTTCTCGGGTTATTAAATCTGCACCCCTTTTCCAGAACACCTCTCATGTCCATGTATGGCATGTGATATGGACGTCATGTGCAACGATATACAAAAAAAGAATGTCTCTAAAAATCACTGTTTGCAAACTGTTTTTGCTTGATATTGTCCCATTCTTGTTGAAATCACTTGAAACATCATTTTCCTAGTATTCTTCATTTTTGAAATATCAGTTGGCTTTTAAACGTTTATTCTAAACTTTAGGCTACATTTGGAATAAATTATTGTCTCTTGTCTCCTGTCTTTAAATCAAGATTGGTTAAATGGATTTAATTAAGTCACTTTTAGTTTCATGTGGGAGGCTATGATAAAACACTTTTTCAGTGAATCAGAATACGTCTTGCATGTTTGAATTCTTTGAACATTGATTTCAAAAGGCAATGTAAATTAAGCAAACGTTCGTGTTGTGTTTTGTAGCCTACAAAGTCAAATTCTGTTTTTTAAGATAACTTATTGTCAGTTTTGTGCATACATTAAATGTAAATGTAAGCCTATAGAATTGTACAGCCATCAGGTTTAGAGAGTATGCTTACAAGGCCGATAATCCACAGTAGCCTACTATAGGCCTATGCGAATATTTTTGTCTAATATTCTTGCCTGCGTTTCATCATAATATCTTCAAATGAATGAGCATGCGCCACTTGGCAGAGCGTGCGCTCTTTTTCTTTGCAGGGAAGAATGAATCTCCATCATCGGGTATTGGTCTCCTCATTTGCATAAAGCTGCCGTATGACCAAGTCAAATAATTACACAATCCTTAGCTGAGACATGCGCCTTTTGAATGGTTGGCTCTGGTCGGATGCGTTTTCACTTGCTTGAATACAAACCGTTAGCTTTGTGCAATTCACATTTTGGCTGACTGAAATTATACATTTGGCAATGTTTTTGTACATTGAACATTAACGAGTTTAAAGAGAGTTTTTCTCCCCTTATCAGGCCGTATTGTTATAAACACTACAAATAACACTACAAAATATATGTTCGGTCTATGCTACAGGACTGTCACAATCACATTATAGGCCCGCTAACAGGTCATGTCTTTTGGCTATAGTCCGTGTTTTTTCGACAACGTTTCAACTGGCAGTTATATTAGTCGTGGTTCGTGGGGCTAGACGCTTTGATGGCATTTTTAACAAGTTCTTCTTTCCCCGTGATCATTTCTGGAGCGCGTGGGCCGGTGTGGTGGCCTTGGTTTCGGCGGACGCATGTGCTTGTTTGCTCAGTGGCGCGCCCTGCCCTGCGCGAGGGAAAACACTGAAGGATCGGGGCATCATTAGCATACAGCTGCCATTCCATCCTTCCTTCCATAATGTAAACTTCATCCGCCCCTAAATAGACCATCGTTGGAACCCGGAGCCCTACGCCCAACAGCACACAGACTGATTTAAAGTTGGAAAGGTGATCTTCTCTCTTAAATGTAAAATGACGTTTAGTGTTGTGGGGAACCATTCATGTCCAGAGTTTCTGCAATGTTAGTGCTAGTCTTATGAGTAGCTGGTGTAGGCCTATTTAACAAAACATCATTCCTTAATGTGCTGCAAGTGGCAACTTTGAATAAATCACAGACAAAAATAAAATGTCAGACATTATCATTTTTTTACAGCATGATGATATGGGCCTAAAGCATTTACTCAGAAGTAACCTCTTTCTGATTTCATTCATCTCAGACTCAGCTCCCAGTCTGCCTATTTTATTGCACCACCTACAGGTGAAGTAAGGATGCAGATCTTGAAGAAAGGGGGATCACCCTGAATAACTGTTGGCTCCCTTTCTGGTCAAATCATTTTGGGTTGCCAGATATGAAACAGAATATAAAAAGGTCTCAAAATCTCTATCAAACCATATTTCTCTTCAGATTATCCCGCAGATATCCATTTCAAATTTGTCCATTAGCCCACTGCCTGAATCTTACACAAACCCATCTTGCTCAAATGCTCCAATGATGTGACTTTAATTTGCACTCATCATGACATGGGCTTCATGAATGGCATTGTCAATCAATGATTGTAATGGATGAGCTGCAGGGCCCTGGTGCATGTGTGTAATCTGATAAAAGGGAGGTTCCATTCAGCACCATGGACAGGGCTACTGAGGAATCTAGATTTAATCAGAGGCTGGGGTTTCTAAGGACCAATGCAGCAAGGCTTCTAGCTTTTGTCTCCTTGCAGATGGACAACATGTCTGCCAACATTTGACCTATTATATCCTGGAACAATAATTCTAAAGTATTTTCAACAATATTTTACAATACCATCGATCTGAATGGTATGTCTCTCGCAGAATGCAACCGTCTGGTATGGCCAACATTTTTGTGTTGGCACTCCTTACAGCACAATAGTAGCTACCATATAAAAATGGTTCCCTGAAACATGATGTCTCCAAGCCCTGGGGCATATTACATTCACTGATCTAAAACATCAGAGAGCTGCTCAGAAATCACTCCAGTCTATTGGTTGTATTCCGCCAGAGCCTTGTCACCAAGCATGCTCTGGAATGTTAAATGCTAATTCACCTCTGAGCCATGGAGGTGGAAAAAGTGATTGTTCTATCTGGACTGATTAAAATGTGCTGCCCTGTCTCTCCCCTCAGTGTTCACCTCTGTCATTCCCCACATTCATTTCTCTATTCATGAGCGAACAACAAAGAGCAGGCAGTGCAGCTGCTGTATTACAGATAATAAGGACAGCAGGCGCCAAGCTTCCCACTGCAGGTTTCCCCCTGCTCATTCAATTACCTGACAAGAGTTTGAGACACAGCTGCACTATGGAGGTGCAGAGAGGGAAATTGAGGTACACGTGTGGAGGCACACATACTTTGACATGCACACAGACATAGAGACACACACAGCTGTGGATGTTCTTGTCTCTTGTGTAAGAACATGATGACCTACATGGGGAACTACTGGATGTTGTTTTTTAAAGACTGGATTTATTTTTTAAAGACTGGATGTTGTTTTTTAAAGACTGGATGTTGTTTTTTAAAGACTGGATGTTGTTTTTTAAAGACTGGATTTATTTTTTAAAGACTGGATGTTGTTTTTTAAAGACTGGATTTATTTTTTAAAGACTGGATGTTGTTTTTTAAAGACTGGATTTATTTTTTAAAGACTGGATTTATTTCCCGCTAAGAACAGAATGTAAGGTGATTTACATCCCATGTCATAAACAACCAACCATAATGACAGTAGTGACTCAACGTACAGAAATGAAACCAGAAACATTGCTCAAATTTATTATTTTATGAGGTCACCCTTATTTTGGTGTAACTGTTGAATAAAAACAAGATGGCCGCTCAGAAACCTAATGGGCCACATCCTCCCTCGATTGACAAATGGAGCCCCAGAATCCACTCAGCTCTTCATCCTATTTCTCTTTTGTCCAGTGATCCAGGTGTCCATATAAAAAAACATCCACCATCATCCCCTTTTATAGCATGCAAGAGAATCAGATCACAGCTTGATACAATAGACATTTACATTAAAAAAATATATATTTAGCAGACGCTCTTATCCAGAGCGACTTATAGGAGCAATTATGGTTAAGTGCCTTGCTCAAGGGCACACGGTTAGAGGATTCCCGGAATCAGGAGGGAATAAGCAGGAAATCCGGAATCCTCCAATCAGGATTTCTGGAAAACCTTATGTAAAATTCACGGAATTTTGCAACCCTAAGTAGGTCAGTCAGTCCCATCCATGTAATTTACCCTGAGATGGTTACTACACTTACCTTTCTTCTCATCTGAATACTTAGCATGCATTTCTCATTATGATTTACAGGGGAAACCCCACTATCAAATGAGCCTAAATTACTTTTGTAGCTGAGAAAAGTATGAAAGTTTTATGTTAATTAAAGTTTGTACTATTGTATTCATGTGACTGTTTATTTAGCGGTTTTGTTATGAATAATTTGTAAATCTGTTCCAAACTTGTAATACTTTTTTAATTCATTGATTTTCCCAGTAAGATGTTCTTGAATTAATGAGAAATGCAACAATAGATTAAATAATTTGAGAGGCAGACATGTAAGCCAATCCTCACACATGCACACAAAAACAAATGACTATGTGTGAAGAGTTTGCAATGTCACAGTTCCCTATCAAAGCTTTTCCAAAATTGAAACACTCCTCATTGAATGGCATAATTAGCATTCTGTCATAATTGTGCTGCTTCCTTGGTTATTAAACGATCCCCCTAATTAGTCACTATAATAGGGTTAATCAGACTCTGCTCATCACACTTATTATTTTCTCTCAGAAAAATTGAAAAAAAGATGGTTAATTAATTATATCAGCCTTTTCATCAGCGAGGGTACCATACCTCCCTTCCAAATGATTATCATGTTGTAAATGGAAGTAAGGAGCAGGCCGGACCCAGACAAATTAATTAAGTCTTAATTATGCAGTGGGAGTTGGGAGTCTTTTGCATAATACTCTAGATCAAATGAGATCAGTCATGGAGCGGCCGGTGGAGCTGCCACGTAGACTCACCCACCGGATGCTCCGAGGCCCCCTCTACCCCTCTACCCTTCTACCACTACCGTCTCCACCACTAGCTTCCTCTGCATGTACTCTGTGACCCTGTAGAGACCCCGTAGAGACCCTGTAGAGACCCTGTAGAGACTCTGTAGAGACCCTGTAGAGACCCTGTAGAGACTCTGTAGAGACCCTGTAGAGACCCTGTAGAGACTCTGTTGAGACCCTGTAGAGACCCTGTAGAGACTCTGTAGAGACCCTGTAGAGACTCTGTAGAGACCCTGTAGAGACCCTGTAGAGACCTTGTAGAGATGCCTGTCAGGGAGCTGAAAGTGGTGTTGTGTGCTTACTCTGGTATTACCAGGGAGCTTACCCGTTCAGCTAGTTGGGATTCTGCTAGTATTAGGTAGGGTCAAAGAACCTGGAAGATAGTATAGTTTAGTTTACATATGTATGTGTTTCAATTTATCTTGTGGCTTGAGGTCCTCCTTTAAAAACAATGCACTGTTCTGGGCACATGGTAGTGGGCCTTTTTGTCCTACCTAACTACAAACAACCTGCATGCATTTGGCAGAGGATTAAAAGACCCAAATCACCTCCCACTTAAACCCTTCTGATGTTAACAGTTATTGTTAAGAGATTGTTGCCCTATGTTGAGTGCACTAGGGATCGGATTTGGCTGAAATAAACTCTGTGTCTGTTAATTGTGTGGTTCATCAACACTATTCTGTAGTGTAGTGTATGGATTTAGGTTCCTTGAGCTGATTTGCCCCATACTAATCATGTGTTGTGTGATTGGAGTCCACAGCCATGCGTTGCACTCCATGGCCGAGTGGGATTACAAAGAATATGATTAGTTAATCAAATCAAGATCCTCCACTCTCTAGTTTTCTATCATTTCTATGTTTGTGTGCATACACCTTATCTACATGGAAATGAAACTGCATTGTACTTCAGGGAGGATTCATTTGATGTGAATGATGATTTTTAGTAGACAACATAGTGGTGAATATATAATGGAATCTTTCACTTTTAATCAGTGTTCCATTTTTACATGTTAGTCATTGAGCAGACACTAATTTAGCAGACTTACAGTGCTTTCATCTTAGATATCTAGGTGAGACCACCACATATCAGTCATAATAAGTACATTTCTTCTCAATAAAGTAGCTATCAGCAAACAGTGTTATGGCATCAGGAAGTTTAACTACCACAATTATCCATATCATTCTCAACTGAGGACACAATCACTAACTCAATGGTGAAATAAATCCTAGTTTACTAGAAAGCCGCTCTTCAAATGTATGTATTGACAATAATAGTGTCATTCAAGAAACATAGAATAGAGTGAAAGACAGAGACAATAGTCCAGCACAGAAAATCCTGATAAGGCTGTTGTATTGGTGTGTTCCCCTGATGTTCAGGACAGCCTGTGGTTTCCAGGAGGACAGATAGCTATCCCAACAGAGAAGTGGGGTTCCGTGCAGTGCCTTCTGATACTTCCTTCCAGGGCCAGCCAACTTGACCTGAGCACCATGCCTGGGACCACCTCTATTATCTGCCAATGACAGAAGCCCATTGTTAGAGTGACATTACCAAGAAAATGCAGGGTCGAGGATGCCCCCCATCCATCTCTGTCTGGGGGCCGATTGATTTTGACTTGGGGTAGGAGGGATTCCATTCTTATGACTGATGGAGGGGACCCCTTTGACTGTCAGCACATGATGAGCATAGGCAGCGGTATGATGAGGGGTCAGGGCAGCTGGTGGGGGTAACAGGGGTTGGATGGGGGGGTTGCCAGTATCACAAGATTGAGGGGTGCCTGGACAAAGCGCCCCAACCAACCCCCTGAGTCTATCAGCTACCCTATCCATCACCCGCTTGCCTTGTGATTAGCCTAGCGTCCGCTAATCATTTCATCATCAGAGGGATATAATGGTTGTGACAATAGATGCAGGCTGACTGTGAGGTCCCGCTAGGAGTGTCAGCCCACGGGGCTAAGTGCCAGCAGTGAGCCGTATGCCAGCTGTATAGCGTATGTGCCCCTGTGTGCTTTCTGCCTGGGGTTTCTGACTACTTGAGAGTCTGACGGTGCATGCATGGCCAGATGCTAGGTAATATTTGTGTTTGAACAGTGGTTAACGGTCACACAAGGAAGAGGTCTATTGAGTTTGGGTATTCTGAAATGAACAGCTGCCTTGTTCAGTCCATGTAATCACTGCATTGCAATGGTGTTTTTGTGTTTCACAATAATATTTTTTTTATTGAACATCTATTGCCATACACAACTTTAGAGGATTTTAAGAAAATTATATAAAGAAGATCTCTAAATCTCATTACACATGGCAGTGTTCCAGTTTGTCTCCTCGTCCTCTAGTGCTCCAAGAGTCTGCCAGTGAGAGTATGACATTAGTGTTAACCGAAAGGCTGCCCCTGAAAAGTTGTTAAACCCACCGGCCTACTCCAGCAGCTTAGCACCCTAATCAGCCTGAGATGCCTCATTATAACCAGCTCTGGAGCTCCACACGGAATATGGTGTTGCTGTTCGGAATATGGTGTTGCTGTTCGGAATATGGTGTTGCTGTTCGGAATATGGTGTTGCTGTTCGGAATATGGTGTTGCTGTTCGGAATATGGTGTTGCTGTTCGGAATATGGTGTGGCTGTTCGGAATATGGTGTGGCTGTTCGGAATATGGTGTGGCTGTTCGGAATATGGTGATGCTGTTCGGAATATGGTGTGGCTGTTCGGAATATGGTGTGGCTGTTCGGAATATGGTGTGGCTGTTCGGAATATGGCGTCTCTGTTCGGAATATGGCGTGGCTGTTCGGAATATGGTGTGGCTGTTCGGAATATGGTGTGGCTGTTCGGAATATGGTGTGGCTGTTCGGAATATGGTGTGGCTGTTCGGAATATGGTGTGGCTGGTCGATACATGGCGTGGCTGGTTGGAATATGTTGTTGCTGGTCGGGAATATGGTGTTGCTGGAAGGATGTAGTGAGATGACCTTTGGGCTAGGAGTTTTTCGGTACAACATGACTTACCTGACTAGAACAAACTCTGGGCTCTAGTCACAAATCAAGTGTGATTAATCTGTCTATAGTTGTGATATTATTATTATATAATAAACACACAAGTAAATATCTTTCAGTATATGTAATTATATCACAGTCAATTATGTATTAAATTGATGCTAGTACAGGTAAACAATGAGTCAGTGAATGCAATTGTGGTATGAAGGCACTACCAAACAGGGACAGTCTATTGCAGTGCTTGACTTGGGAAGGAGCTCACCGGAACTGAGTACCAGCACCACCAATTTTCTACTGCTTTAATTCCTACACCTCTTATAGAATATTAGCTAAAACGTATTGCAGCTAAATATAAATAGTACCAGCACTCAAAATGAGTACTGGCACCTATTTCAGTCCAAGTCAAGCACTGGTCTATTGTAATAACAGGAAATGGTGTAACCTTTTGAGAGGTTACCCAGCCAGCCAGGTGAGAGAAGGGTGAGGTTAGGAGCTCCAGGATCAGGATGCAGCAGGTAACCTGATCTGATGTTGACACAGAGTGGACAGGTGCTCTGAGTCTGACTGAACCCAATTCATATGTGCTGCTAGTAGACACAGGTCAGCCATTTGGCAACTAATTCAGACCTCTCCCCTCTGCCCTCCCTTACCAGTCTGGTTGCCATGATACCACATTACAGTAATGCAGGATGGCCTGGCTTAAAAAGGAAAGCTCCATGTTTATTTACCTTATGTTCACAGTGGAGATTTCTCTGAAACATGAATAAGCAGAAAGACTGGACTAGACGGGCACAACAACATAGGTTGAAACTGAAAATGGCTTTTTAGTCTCATGTTTCTAATAACTATTGAATTAACTTGATTCACTTATTTTGGGACAGTTAAAGGGACAACCTCCCAGCACTTTATTATGTTTTGTTTGCTGCTCAATAGGCCTACAAATCATTTATCATCATCCAATCATATTCAGAGCCATCAAAAAAGCAACCTGGTCTCAGAGCATTTCGTATTCTTCTGTACGTAAAACCTAGACACGCCATTTAGTATGGTATGTTACGTTTGGTATGGTTACATTAGACAGATGGTTGCTTAAGGCAAAAACGAAAGTAGGATGGTCGGTCGGGGTCGATGGGTATACGTTTAAACCATCCATAGACACCCAAAGGTTGTGAGTTTGAATCTCATCACGGACAACTTTAGCATTTTAACTAATTATCAACTTTTTAACTACTTACTACTTTTAGTTACTTTGCAACTACTTAGCATGTTAACTCTTCCCCTAACCCTTTTAGCTAACCCTTCCTCTAACCCTTTAACCTAACTTGTAAACTTAACCTTAACCCGAACCCTAACCCCTAGCCTAGCTAACGCTAGCGTGCTGGATAACATTAGCCACCTAGCTAGAATTCGTAGTATACCATATGTTTTGCAAATTCGTAGCATATTGTACGTTTTGAAAATTTGTAACATATAATACAAATTGTAATTCGTAAAACATATCATACAAAATGGTCAATTGACATCCACAAATTATAACATACTATGCGAAATGGAACATATCATATTAAATAGAGTGTCTCGGATTTACGTAAAGAATAGTCCGAAATGCTCTGAGACCAGGTTGCAAAAAAATATTTAGTCTTGATGGCATAAATAGTTGATGGGATAAACCTTGACAATTGTCCTGATCAAATGTGCTTCCCTCTCCTTCCAGCCCCATGCTGGAATAGCCAGCCCCATGCCAAATAAAGGTTAACAGGCAGAGACGTGACATCTGCTGAGTCCTGATTGGCTGATGGGGATGCCATATGCTCACCTGTTATCCCCACACCAGTGCATGGTAAACACTCCCAGTCCGACCTGTAGGAGATCCCATCTGGTGCAGCGCATTAAAACCACCTTTTTAACAATGGCATCTGGGAAGGGAAAAGGGCAGATTGTGCCACAACGCCCAATAAAAACAGGCTATGCATAACATTTCGCTCCTAATACAGGGCTGTAGCTCCTCACAGGTTACTCCCTGTACACTGTCCTTTACCAATAAAAGACTGGCAATTTCAGAGAGTGTGGATTACTTTGTGTAAAACAGTCTGTTTTAGGCATGGATATCATATTTGTCTTTGTGGGGATGGGAGAGGTTATATGATTAAAGGCACTGAAGGGGATGATTCTCATGTTGTTGTCAAATAAATTTCATGTGAACTAATAGCCAATAGCCTTTGTTACAAGAAGGAGAATATCATCCTATTCTTCATTTAGAGTTGACCCATTCAGAAAATCTTATGGTACAATAAAGTCAAACATTACTTTTAAGGGTGTAATGACGGGCATTTACCCAGGTGCACAGTGTGTGTTTTACAACTGAATTGTAAATAATGTGGTCCTATAGGTTGAATGTGGGCTCTAATTTACCAAATCTAATGCAAATCTAAGCGCTGGCGGCAGTGCTTTTGGTCCAGGGGTGTGTCAGAAATATTTTTGCTATTTTCACAGCGGTTATTATGAGCGCAATAACTGGTGATGGTGCGAAACGGACGAGTTTTGAATAATAAACAATTTGTAAGTGTGAGGAGGGCTTGGCCACGCACTGGCCAATCAAGGCGTTCCATGGCTAGTGCCACTTTCAAAACAACTGGGAAGTCGGAAGGACTTCAGTGCGTTCAAGACAACTGGGAACTCGTGGAAAAAAACATGCTCGGACTGGGAAAATCGCTTTTAATGGTCATCCAACTCGGAATTCCAAGTCAGAAACCAACTTTCCGACCTGAAGATCACTGCCGTCATGATTTGAGCACCATACTACTGCCTGCAAGCGTTTGTCCCAAGTTCTGTAGGTTATGGACAGTCTTTGCTTTGTCATCAACTCCAATTCAGCTGGGGGCACGGAATATTGCAACCTGGACTCAGAGGTAGACATAACATAGTAAATATAAATCCGGGACACTCCAATTAGTATGATATGTTACATTTCATATGGTATGTATTAATTTGTGGATGTCCATCATCCATTCATATGATATGTTACGAATTACAATTGTTATGATATGTTACTAATTGCAATGTGTACAACATCTTACAAATTGAAATTAGTACAATATAAAAATGTATGATATGTTACGAATTCCGATATGTTGTGGCTGACGTTAGCTAGGTGGCTAACACTAATGTTAGCTAGTTGGCTAACCTTAGCTAGGCTAGGGGTTAGGAGTTAAGGTTAGGGTTAAGGTTAGGGTTAAGGGAAGGGTTAGCTAACATGCTAACTACAGTGCATTTGGAAAGTATTCAGACCCCTTGACTTTTTCCACATTTTGTTACATTAAAGCCTTATTCTAAAATTGATCAAATAGTTTTTTTCTTCATCAATCTACACACAATACCCCATAATGACAAAGCAAAAACAGTTTTTTCAAAATGTTTGCTAATGTATTAAAAATAGAAAACAGAAATACTTTATTTACATAAGTATTCAGACCATTTGCTATGAGACTCAAAATTGAGCTCAGGTGCGTCCTGTTTCCGTTTATCATCCTTGAGATTTTTCTACAACTTGTGTAAATTCAATTGATTGGACATGATTCGGAAAGGCACACACCTGTCTATATAAGGTCCCACAGTTGACAGTGCATGTCAGAGCAAAAACCAAGCCATGAGGTCAAAGGAATTGTCCATAGAGTTTCGAGACAGGATTGTGTAGAGGCACAGATCTGGGAAAGGGTACCAAAACATTTCTGCAGCACTGAAGGTCCCAAGAACACAGTGGCCTCCATCATTCTTAAATGGAAGAAGTTTGGAACCACCAAGATTCTTCCTAGAGCTGGCCGCCCGGCCAAACTGAGCTCCTCTGTGGAGATGGGAGTACCTTCCAGAAGGACAACCATCTCTGCAGCACTCCACCAATCAGGCCTTTATGGTAGAGTGGCCAGACGGAAGACACTCCTCAGTAAAAGGCACATGACAGCCCGCTTGGAGTTTGCCAAAAGGCACCTAAGGACTCTCAGACCATGAGAAACAAGATTCTCTGGTCTGATGAAACCAAGATTGAACTCTTTGGCCTGAATGCCAAGCGTCACGTTTGGAGGAAACCTGGTACCATCCCTACGGTGAAGCATGGTGGTGGCAGCATCCTGCTATAGGGATGTTTGTCAGCGGCAGGGACTGGGAGACTAGTCAGGATCGAGGGAAAGATGAACGGAGCAAAGTACAGAGAGATCCTTGATGAAAACCTGCTCCAGAGCGCTCAGGACGTCAGACTAGGGTGAAGGTTAACCTTCCTACAGGACAACGACCCCAAGCACACAGCCAAGCCAACGCAGCAGTGGCTTTGGGACAAGTCTCTGAATGTCCTTGAGTGGCCCAGCCAGAGCCCAGACTTGAACCCAATTGAACATCTCTGGAGAGACCTGAAAATAGCTGTGCAACGACGCTTCCCATCCAACCTGACAGAGCTTGTGATGATCTGCAGAGAAGAATGTGAGAAACCCCCCAAATACAGGTGTGCCAAGCTACCTGAGAGTGTAATCACCTGAGAGTGTAATCGCTGCCAAAGGTGCTTCAACAAAGTACTGAGTAAAGGGTCTGAATAATTATGTAAATGTGATATTTCAGGTTTTGAATAGATTTGCAAACATTTCTAAACATTTCTTTTTGCTTTATCATTATGGGGTATTGTGTGTAGATTGATGTGGGAAAAAACCAATTTAATCCATTTTAGAATAAGACTGGTAACGTAACAAAATGTGGAAAAAGTCAAAGGTTCTGAATACTTTCCGAATGCACTGTAGTTGCAAAGTAGCTAATTAGTTAAAATGCTAAAGTTATTTGAGATGAGATTCGATTCATTCAACTTTTGGGTTACTAGACGTTTGTGTTATATTCATTGAGAGGCTATGCTTGGTTGTTAATCAAATTAAAAGAAGTGGGAAAACACATTTGTTTTATATGTTTCTAAATACGAGGTTTACGGGCACAAAAACACATCTCTCTTGTTGCATGTCCATATGGGCACTGTGCCTCACAGCTGGATAGGCTACACTTCCGTTGTCAAAATCCATGCCATAACCAACCATAAGACCAGCTTCCGGTTGGTCTTAAAAACTTCTTATGGCTGCATCCCGCTACCGGGATCGATATGACAGCAGCCAGATAAAGTGCAGGGCGCCAAATTCAAAAAACAGAAATCTCATAATTAAAATTCCTCAAACATACATGTCTCTTATATCATTTTAAAGGTATTCTTGTTGTTAATCCCACCAAAGTGTCCGATTTCAAATATGCTTTTCAGCGAAAGCACTACAAACGATTATGTTAGGTCACCATCAAACCACAATAAGCACAGCCATTTTTCCAGCGAAAGATAGCAGTCAGAAAAAGCAGAAATAGAGATAAAATTAATCACTAACCTTTGATTATCTTCATCAGATGACACTCATAGGACTTCATGTTACACAATACATGTATGTTTTGTTTGATAAGGTTCATATTTATATTAAAAAATCTGAGTTTACATTGGCGCGTTAGATTCACTAGTTCCAAAAACATCCAGTGATAGTGCATAGCCACATCGTTTCAACAGAAATACTCATCATAAATGTAGATGATAATACAAGTTATACACATGGAATTATAGATATACCTCTCCTTAATGCAGCCGCTGTGTCAGATTTCAAAAAAACTTTACGGAAAAAGCAAATCATGCAATAATCTGAGACGGAGCTCAGAACAATAGCCAAATTAGCCGCCATGTTGGACTCAACAGAAACCAGAAAATACATGATAAATGTTTCCTTACCGTTGATGAACTTCATCAGAATGCAGTCCTAGGAATCCCAGGTCCACAATAAATGCTTGATTTGTTCGATAATGTCCGTTATTTATGTCCAATTAGCTACTTTGGTTCGCGCCTTCGGTAATCAATTCCAAAGTCAGAAAGCGCCTCCACTATAACAGGACGAAATGTCCAAAAGTTCCGTAACAGTCAGTAGAAACATGTCAAACGATGTACTGAATCAATCTTTAGAATGTTGTTAACATACATATTGAATAACGTTCCAACCGGAAAATTAAATTGACTTCAGAAGAGCGATGGAATGGACGTCCTACTCATGTGAAGGCGCATGGTGAATGCGTGATCAGCCCGTGGAAGTGATTACTCATTCCTGTCTCCTTCGGCCCCCCTTCACATTAGAGTCATCAGACAAAGTTCTGTTGACTGGTGACATCTAGTGTAAGCCGTAGGAAGTGAAAACTCATCTATATCTCGCTGTCATTTCAATTGAGAGCATGGTTGAAAAACTGACACCTCAGAAACAATTCAAACAGGAAGTGGAACCTCTCAGGTTTTTTCCTGCCATATGAGTTCTGTTATACTCACAGACATAATTCAAACAGTTTTAGAAACTTCAGAGTGTTTTCTATCCAATATGAATAATAATATGCATATATTAGCAACTGGGACTAAGGAACAGGCCGTTTAATATGGGCACCTCTGTGCACCTTTCATCCAAGCTACTCAATACTGCCCCTGCAGCCATAAGAAGTTAAATATCCGCTCTAGTGCTTAATGAAATTTGCACTTTTGCACATGTTTTAAGAACAAACCTCAGATATTGCCACCCCTTCCACCTCAGCATAAGCGAGCTCATTAAAGACAACTAAATTACCAATCCTGATGCTAAGGTTTAAGAATAAAAGAGTGCAAAAACAAAACTTAAATCAAAATCAAATCAAATCAAATGAAATTATATAGCCCTTCTTACATCAGCTGATATCTCAAAGTGCTGTACAGAAACCCAGCCTAAAACCCCAAACAGCAAACAATGCAGGTGTAGAAGCACGGTGGCTAGGAAAAACTCCCTAGAAAGGCCAAAACCTAGGAAGAAACCTAGAGAGGAACCAGGCAATGAGGGGTGGCCAGTCCGCTTCTGGCTGTGCCGGGTGGAGATTATAACGGAACATGGCCAAGATGTTCAAATGTTCATAAATGACTAGCATGGTCAAATAATAATAATCACAGTAGTTGTCGAGGGTGCAGCAGGTCAGCACCTCAGGAGTAAATGTCAGTTGGCTTTTCATAGCCGATCATTGAGAGTATCTCTACCGCTCCTGCTGTCTCTAGAGAGTTGAAAACAGCAGGTCTGGGACAGGTAGCACGTCCGGTGAACAGGTCAGGGTTCCATAGCCGCAGGCAGAACAGTTGAAACTGGAACAGCAGCACGGCCAGGTGGACTGGGGACAGCAATTAGTCATCATGCCAGGTAGTCCTGAAGCATGGTCCTAGGGCTCAGGTCCTCCGAGAGAGAGAGAGAGAGAAAGAAAGAAAGAAAGAAAGAAAGAAAGAAAGAAAGAAAGAAAGAAAGAAAGAAAGAAAGAAAGAAAGAAAGAAAGAAAGAAAGAAAGAAAGAAAGAAAGAAAGAAAGAAAGAAAGAAAGAAAGAAAGAAAGAAAGAAAGAAAGAAAGAAAGAAAGAAAGAAAGAAAGAAAGAAAGAAAGAAAGAAAGAAAGAAAGAGAGAATTAGAGAGAGTATACTTAAATTCACACAGGACACCGGATAAGACAGGAGAAATACTCCAGATATAATATACTGACCCTAGCCCCCCGACACATAAACTACTGCAGCATAAATACAGGAGGCTGAGACAGGAGGGGTCAGGAGACACTGTGGCCCCATCCGATGATACCCCCGGACAGGGCCAAACTGACAGGATATAACCCCACCCACTTTGCCAAAGCACAGCCCCCACACCACTAGAGGGATATCTTCAACCACCAACTTACCATCCTGAGACAAGACAAGTATAGCCCACAAAGATCTCCGCCACGGCACACCTAAGGGGGGGCGCCAACCCAGACAGGAAGACCACGTCAGTTACTCAACCCACTCAAGTGACACACCCCTCCTAGGGACGGCATGGAAGAGCACCAGTAAGCCAGTGACTCAGCCCCTGTAATAGGGTCAGAGGCATAGAATCCCAGTGGAGAGAGTGGAACCGGCCAGGCAGAGACAGCAAGGGTGGGTCGTAAAGAACAGGAAATGTAAAAATAGCGGCCATAGAACAGATCTACCACTTCTTAGGCTTGCTTTCAATGAGAATGACAGATCTATAACTCACATTTCAATGTGAATTTGGTCCTGTCACCCAAAAAGTTACATATTGCAGCTTTAACAGTTCGAGATTGTAAACTAGCATGCGTTTGACAATTGCGCTGGATTAACACCAGCCGAAAATAGAGCACTTTATGTCAAATAGAAGTCTGTGGAATTGTACCAAAGACTTGTCAAGATGTTGCCATTGCAGAACTGTGTCCTCTTGTGTTAGATTTTTTTTTCAGAATAAGTAAAGGTTCAATGTGTGTAGATGTTGGACAAAATGATGATCACTGTTCAGTCAGTATACTTTGTACAATCAAATTCTAAAGTTAAATATCACACAACTCATTTCAGCCTCATCTCATGGTAAATCTAATCCTAAACCTTTGCATGTAGGCTAAGCCTACGTGCACTTAGTTCCCCCCGTCTGATATGACAGCTTCCTGCATTTAGATGGGTTAAAACTCACACACACAGAGCGGTACATTTCAGTGTAGAGAAACACACTGTAACATTCAGATACACACAAACCAAGATAACAAAGATGGCCGTCTCTGTCAGTGCAGGGGATTCTGAAATCATTGAGGTTGAAACAAACCTTTCTGAGGATTCGGCAAACTATGTCAATACGAAGACAAACACAGCAAAAAAAACAGAGGCAGTCCAAAAATCGGGTAAGAGAGCAATTGCACTGTAGCCTACACAATTGTGTTTGTTGGCTGCTAAAATGGGAAGGTGAAATATTTGAACCACAGTCCTTGCATCCCCAAAGCTTTCTTGCTATAGAAGGTCCAGATTCCCTAGCATTGTAAAATGGATGTAGGTTGTAATATTTTCCAATACATCGCTGTTCTTTCTTCTTTTCCTTGTATTTGTGAAGTCAGTATTGAATTCATTGTCAAAAACTAAATGAAGACTAAAAACCATGGGCTGGTTGCCCAGACACAGATTAAAAATCCTGGATTAAAAATGTATATCCTTTGTTTTTTAGGTGAAATACTAAATCTGGGTCTGATAAACCGACCTATGAGTTTTTGAAGTCAGTAACTCCACTCCAACCATGTTCACTGATGCAGGGGCTGTGTCCCCAAATGCCACCATATCCCCTATGTGGTGCATTAATTTTGACCCAAGCCCTATGTGCCCTGGTATAAAGTAGTGCACTACATAGAGAATAGGGTGCAGTTTGGGGCACAACCAGGTTAAATGTTTGTTGGTCTTCATTTCTTGCAGGTAAAATGCTATATATACTGTTTGGTGTCAGCTTTGGGCTGATGTGTGTTCTGCAAGTCACTCTGAACATCTCCTTGCGTCTTGCCCACTGTGAGTTTAATGACTTCTGTTTATAGTGCGCTTTTAGAATTATATACTCTATAGCTAGATAGCAAAATTAAGACATTAAAATATACAGATTCATTAATTAACTTCTTCAGGCTAGGGTCTATTTTTCTCCACTTCCTGTCTGACTGACGTGCCCAAAGTAAACTTCCTGTTACTCAGGCCCATTCTGTTTATAGTGTGCTTTTAGAATTATAAACTCTATAGCTAGATAGCAAAATTAAGACATTAAAAGATACAGATTCATTAAGCAGGACAGTAATGTGGAATGTAACCTTTCTGAAGTTCTCAAATAATAAGCATATGTTCTGTCCACTGATGAAATAAGAAACACACAGCTTCTTTCAGCAAACTCAACCACAGCTTCTCTGTATTATTCCAGCTAACTTCTTGGAGGAACAGATAAAATGGTTAGAGACCAGTTATAACAACCTGACTGAAGAGAAAAAACAGCTACAGATCAGTTACAACAACCTGACTAAAGAGAGAGACAAGTTCCCCGAGCTAAGTGAGTAATAAAGTGTCAAGTGTGTGCGTGTCAGTGTTAAAGACCTTTCTTCTGAAACTCGTCAGTCTATTCTTATTCAGAGAAATGAATGCTATTCCATGCGAGAAATTACCAAGAAACTGAAGATCTCGTACAACACTGGGTACTACTCCCATCACAGAACAGCGCAAACTGGCTCTAACTAGAATAGAAGGAGGAGTTGGAGGCCCCAGTGCACAACTGAGCAAGAGGACAAGTACATTAGAGTGTCTAGTTTGAGAAACAGACACCTCACAAGTCCTCAACTGGCAGCTTCATTAAAATGTACCCGCAAAACACCAGTCTCAACGTCAACAGTGAAGAGGCGACTCCAGGATGCTGCCCTTCTAGGCAGAGTTGCAAAGAAAAAGCCGTATATTTGTCATTATGGGGTATTTTGTGTAGATGGCTGAGAATTTTTTATTTTATTCAGGCAACAAAATGGGGAACAAATCAATGGGTATGAATACTTTGGACACAACTACTATTGTTCTCAACTTTCTGTGCGTTTGCTTTTTATTTGTCATCTGTTAATATTGAAGTCAATAGTTAAAAAAATTATGAATATACAGTTGAAGTCGGAAGTTTACATACACTTAGGTTGGAATCATTAAAAATAATTTTTCAACCACTCCGTAAATGTCTTGTTAACAAACTATAGTTTTGACAAGTCAGTTAGGACATCTACTTTGTGCATGACACAAGGAATTTTTCCAACAATTGTTTACTGACAGATTATTTCACTGTATCACAATTCCAGTGGGTCAGAAGTACATACATTAAGTTGACTGTGCCTTTCAACAGCTTGGAAAATTCCGGAAAATTATGTTATGGCTTTAGAAGCTTCTGATAGGCTAATTGACATAATTTGAGTAAATTAGAGGTGTACCTGTGGATTTATTTCAAAGCCTACCTTCAAACTCAGTGCCTCTTTGCTTGACATCATGGGAAAATCAAAAGAAATTAGCCAAGACCTCAGAAAATAAATTGTAGACCTTTACAAGTCTGGTTCATCCTTGGGAGCAATTTCCAAATGCCTGAAGGTACATGTTCATCTGTACAAACAATAGTACGCAAGTATAAACACCATGGGACCACGCAGCCATCATACCGCTCAGGAAGGAAACGTATTTCTGTCTCCTAGAGATGAACTTACTTTGGTGCAAAAAGTGCAAATCAATCCCAGAACAACAGCAAAGGACCTTGTGAAGATGCTGGAGGAAACAGGTACAAAAGTATCTATATCCACAGTAAAACGAGTCCTATATCGACATAACCTGAAAGGCCGCTCAGCAAGGAAGAAGCCACTGCTCCAAAACTGCCATGAAAAAGCCAGACTACGGTTTGCAACTGCACATGTGGATAAAGATCGTACGTTTTGGCCATAATGAATATCGTTATGTTTGGAGGAAAAAGGGGGAGGCTTGCAAGCCAAATAACACCATCCCAACCGTGAAGCACGGGGGTGGCAGCATCATGCTGTGGGGGTGCTTTGCTGCAGGAGGGACTGGTGCACTTCACAAAATAGATGGCATCATGAGGCAGGAAAATTATGTGGATATATTGAAGCAACATCTCAAGACATCAGTCAGGAAGTTAAAGTTTGGTCGCAAATGGGTCTTCCAAATGGACAATGACCCCAAGCATACTTCCAAAGTTGTGGCAAAATGGCTTAAGGACAACAAAGTCAAGGTATTGGAGTGGCCATCACAAAGCCCTGACCTCAATCCCATAGAACATTTGTGGGTAGAACTGAAAAAGTGTGTGCGAGCAAGGAGGCCTACAAACCTGACTCAGTTACACCAACTCTGTCAGGAGGAATGGGCCAAAATTCACCCAACTTATTCTGGGAAGCTTGTGGAAGGCTACCCGAAATGTTTGACCCAAGTTAAACAATTTAAAGGCTTTGCTATCAAATACTAATTGAGTGTATGTAAACTTCTTACCCACTGGGAATGTGATGTAAGAAATAAAAGCTGAAAGAAATAATTCTCTCTACTATTATTCTGACATTTCACATTCTTAAAATAAAGTGAGGATCCTAACTGACCTAAGACAGGGAATTTTTACTCTGATTAAACGTCAGTAATTGTGAAAAACTGAGTTTAAATGTATTTGGCTAAGGTGTATGTAAACTTCCTACTTCAACTGTATATATTTTTTTTACTTTTTACCCATTTTTCTACCCAATTGGTAGTTAGAGTCTGTCATATTGTAGAAAGCACTTTCATGTTTTCATGTTTTCTCCTGGTCTCTGTGTGAAAGAATGGAGGAAGTTTAACTCCAGCTTGTACTACATCTCCAACGAGTATAAAACTTGGGAAGACAGCAGACAGGACTGTCTGAAAAGAGGAGCGGACCTGGCAGTCATAAACAGCGAAGAGGAACAGGTGAGCGAAAGAGAGAGATAGAGAGAGAGACAGAGAGACAGAGAGAGAGACAGAGACAGAGAGAGAGAGAGAGAGAGACAGAGAGACAGAGAGAGAGAGAGAGAGAGAAAGACAGAGAGAGAGAGAGACACAGAAAGACAGAGAGAGAGACACAGAAAGACAGAGAGAGAGACAGAGAGAGAGAGAGAGAGACAGAGAGAGAGACAGAGACAGAGAGAGACACAGAGACACAGCGAGAGAGAGAGAGAGAGAGAGAGAGAGAGAGAGAGAGAGAGAGAGAGAGAGAGAGAGATTGCCTGCCTGCCTGTTTTCAGTTCAGACCTTCAAGATTCAAACCAATGATCCTCAGGCTACAGGTCTCATCAAAACTTCACTGCATTCAGTGAAGTTGTATCATGATGTAACTGTTGCTTTCTTCCAAGGTGTTTATCAGTCAACTGAACACCAAGCCCTGGATTGGTCTGACCGACAAGGATTCTGAGGGGACCTGGAAATGGGTGGACGGAACCCCACTGACCACAGCGTAAGAGATAGTAACGTTTTCTCATAACATCATTTTTTAAATGTATTATTAAACCATCTCTTGACCAGCCTCCGGCACAGTCAAAGTATTTTTAACACATGATTTGGAATGAGTTGAAATGTAACATCAGTATGGTTTGTAGGTTTTGGTTTACTGAAGAGCCTAATGATGGAGCTGTGAATGGAGAGGACTGTGTCAGCCTTTATTACCATACCCAGTCTGTGTTGAAGAACTGGAATGACCTAGCATGCAACACAGAGTCGATATGGATCTGTGAGATTGTAAATGGCTGATCCACAGACAAACAGACACACAGATTCTGTAAATAAACACATGCAGGGAGACACACACACACACTACACACACACTCACTCACACACACAGCTTTGACTTTTTAGGTGGTAAGAATGTATACACACCCTTAGAGATAGCTTTTTACATGTATTCTTATTTCTTGTTTATAATACATTAATTACAAATGTTATTTGGCATTTTAATTATTTGCTTTACTGTTATTAGCCGTTACTGGATTGCATTATATATTTTTTCACTGTGGTACTTTTTTCACAAGTATGTGGTACATTTCCATAACTCTTATTACAAAACTCCAAACTGGTCACACTTGTAACGGAGCCGGTCTTTTATTCAAAACCTGTCATTGTGCATTCATTTGGATTGTAAACATCTCTCACCACATAACCATTGATTCAACATATGTTTATTGTGAAATGTAATGAGAACATTGGTTTAATCACCAAAACAACATAATGATATCTTTTCAATTGAGTCGTTTTAACTACCAGTTAATCCAATTGCAAACAATGCAAGAAACGTGTTTCAAATCGCCCTTAGAAGTGCTGAAAGTAATATGCTACACTTCTGTAAATTACAGTAGACTACACAGTTTTCACATTAGGCAATACACTTACATTACCCAACAAAATTGACAGAAATGTGTAGTCAAAGGTGTGATCAATGAAGACATCCTCAATAATCAGTCATGCAAAAAAACATAGGTGTACTGTCTGTAATCAAAAGGAAGAAATTAAATGCAACAAATTAAATGAATGAAAATGAAACATAACGTTTAGCAAGCGTTATTTTGCATCAAGCCTGTTTTGTGCATTTGGCCATAAATTCTCATCCACATCACAGTGAATTGTTCATGCACCTCGGGAAAAATATTTTGGCATGGTGAATCCAAGCTTGACATTGGTCTGCATTGATGTTGTCGCATGCCTCATCCATTGTCAATAGAAAGGGTGGCACGCTCATGGGGATGTTGATCGTACACCTTCCACCTCCATGCTGAAAAAAAATCCTCAATACGGTTGAGGAAGGAGAGTTTTTGGGCATGTTCTGTATAGGGTCACGAATTGGGGATGGGCCCATAACCATGCGTGTACCACGTCTGCATTGTGGAACCTGACATTCTACCACACAATAACATAAGTTAATCCTTCCCCTTGTTAGGCCTGCTCAATTTCATTGGGAAACACAATGAGGTGTGCAGTTTTGTAGGATACAAGTAATGGCCTACGTACTACCACACCATCTTCAGAGATAGCTGCGCGCATGGATGTGTGTCCAGGCACTTGAACTTTGTCCAGGCACTTGGACAATCGCCCGTTGGCCAATGAGGTTCCGCCCACGGCGCCGAGTATTCATCTTCATCAACAAAGACATACAGTGCATTCGGGAAGGATTCAGACCCCTTGACTTTTCCCACATTTTGTTAGTTCACAGCCTTATTCTAAAAATGATGAAATAAAAACATTTCCTCATCAATCTACACACAATACTGTAATGGGTGCGTGCTGGTGGCAGGGAAGTCAGGCGCAGGAGAACGAACTTGGTATAAACGGATTGTGATGTTACCCTGTGAAGGAGGAAGATCGATCAGGAAATCTACCGACAGGTGCGACCACGGCCGTTGTGGAACGGGTAAGGGTTGTAACTTACCTCTGGGCAGGTGCCTAGGAGCCTTACACTGGGCGCACACTGAGCAGGAGGAAACATAAACCCTCACATCCTTAGCCAAAGTGGGCCACCAGTACTTCCCACTAAGACAGCGCACCGTCCGACCGATCCCAGGATGACCAGAGGAGGGTGACGTGTGGGCCCAATAGATCAGCCGGTCGCAGACAGCAGACGGAACGTACAGATGCGCAGCTGGACACTGGAGGGGAGCGGACTCTGCACGTAACGCCTGCTCAATGTCCGCGTCCAACTCCCACACTACCGGCGCCACCAAAGCAGGATCCATGGACCGCTCCTCTGTGTCATACAGCCGGGACAATGCGTCTGCCTTAACGTTCTGGGAGCCTGGTTTGTAAGAAAGGGTAAACACAAAACGGCTGAAAAACATGGCCCACCTTGCCTGGCGAGGGTTCAGTCTCCTCGCCGCCCGGATGTACTCCAGGTTGCGATGGTCAGTCCAGATGAGAAAAGGGTGTCTAGCCCCCTCAAGCCAATGTCTCCACGCCTTCAAGGCCTTGACGACAGCCAACAGCTCCCGGCCCCCTACATCATAGTTTCGCTCCGCCGGGCTGAGCTTCTTCGTGAAGAAGGCACAGGGGCGGAGCTTCGATGGCGTACCCGAGCGCTGAGAGAGCACAGCTCCTATCCCAGCCTCGGACGCGTCCACCTCCACTATGAACGCCAAAGAGGGATCCGGATGGGCCAACACGGGAGCCGAGGTAAACAGAGCCCTCAGGTGACTAAAAGCCCTGTCTGCCTCAGCTGACCACGGCAAGTGCACCGGGCCCCCTTCAGCAGTGAGGTAGTAGTACTACTCCGGTAGTAGTTGGAAAACCCTAAGAACCTCTGCACCTCCTTTACCGTGGTGGGAGTCGGCCAATTACGCACGGCTGCAATGAGGTCACTCTCCATCTCCACCCCTGTAGTGGAAATGCGATACCCTCAGAAGGAGACGGACTGTTGGAAGAACAGGCATTTCTCAGCCTTGACTTACAGGTCATGCTCCAACAGGCGACCAAACACTCTGTGCACCAGGGACACATGCTCAGCGTGTGTAGCGGAGTATATCAAAATGTCATCAATACACCACTACACCCTGCCCGTGCAGGTCCCTGAAAATCTTGTCTACAAAGGCTTGGAAGACTGATGGTGCATTCATCAACCCGTACGGCATGATGAGGTACTCATAGTGCTCAGAGGTGGTACTGAAAGCGGTCTTCCACTCGTCTCCCTCTCGGATACGCACCAGGTTGTAAGCGCTCCTGAGATCTAATTTGGTGAAGAAGCGCGCCCCGTGCATTGACTCTATCGCTGTGGCTATTAGCGGTAGCGGGGAACTATACCTCACAGTGATCTGATTCAGACCCCGATAGTCAATACACGGGCGCAGACCTCCCTCCTTCTTCTTCACAAAAAAGAAACTCGAGGAGGCGGGTGAAGTGGAGGACCGAATGTACCCCTGACGCAGGAATTCGGAGACATATGTTTCCATAGCCTCCATCTCCGCCTGTGAGAGGGGATACACGTGACTCCTGGGAAGTGCAGCGTCTACCAGGAGATCTATCGCACAATCGCCCCGTTGATGAGGTGGTAATTGAGTCGCCTTCTTTTTGGAGAAGGCGAGAGCCAAATCGGCATCTTCAGGGGGAATGCGCACGGTGGAGACCTGGTCTGGACTCTCCACCGTAGTAGCACCAACGGAAACCCCTAAACACCTACCTGAGCACTCTCGCGACCACCCCATGCGACCCCTCTGTGGCCAAGAAACAGTGGGGTTATGACAAGCTAACCAGGGTAGGCCCAGCACCACGGGAAACGCAGGAGAGTCAATAAGGACGAGACTAATTCTCTCCGTATGACCCCCCTGCGTCACCATGCCCAACGGCGCGGTTACCTCCCTAATCAACCCTGACCCTAATGGTCGACTATCTAAGGCGTGAATGGGGAAGGGCACATCCACGGGAATGATGGGGATCCCTAAACTATAGGCTAAAGCTCTATCAATAAAAATCCCAGCCGCGCCTGAATCGACGAGCGCCTTATGCTGGGAATGCGGGGAGAACTCAGGGAAAGTGACAGATAAACATATGTGCAACAGAGGGCTCTGGGTGAGAATGGTGCCGGCTCACCTGGGGTGACGCCAGAGCACCCTGCCTGCTGCCTCGATTCCCAAAGGAACCGACCGGCAGTATGACCTCTGCGGCCACAGATGGTGCACGAACGGGAACCCCCTCCGGTCTCCCTGCGCACCGTCCCTCCCAGCTCCATGGGTATCAGAGAGGGGGTGTGGGAGGATGGAACCACCAGACCCCGATCAGAACGTCCGCGAGTAGCCAGCAGGTTGTCCAGCCGGATGGACAGGTCCACCAGCTGGTCAAACGTGAGGGTGGTGTCTCTGCAGGCCAGCTCCCAACGGATGTCCTCGTGCAGACTGCAGCGGTAATGGTCGATCAGGGCTCTGCTGTTCCATCCCGCGCCGGCAGCCAGGGTCCTAAACTCCAGGGCGAACTCCTGGGCGCTCCTCGTCTCCTGCCTCAGATGGTAGAGGTGCTCACCCGCCGCTCTAGCCTCGGGCGGGTGGTCGAAGACTGCCCGGAAACGGGGAACTCCTCAAACTGGTCCAACACCGCATCTCCCTCTCTCCACACGGCATTGGCCCACTCCAGGGCTCTCCCGGTGAGGCACGAGACGAGGGCGGACACCCTCTCACGGCCCGATGGAGCCAGGTGGATGGTGGCCAGATAGAGCTCTAATTGCAATAAGAACCCCTGGCAGTTCGCAGCTCTCCCGTCGTACTCCTGGGGCAAGGAGAGACGACTGGGTTCAGGCGGAAAAGGGGCGCTCAGGAGACACCCCGGTTGTGCTGGTGGAGGCACTGGAAGAACTCCCTGTCTCCATAGTGGTCCATTGTCTGGACAACGCGATCCATGGCGGCGCCAAGATGGTGAAGCATAACTGCATGCTCCTGGACGCGCTCCTCCACCTCAATGGTCGGGCTACCTTCTCCTGCTGACTCCATAGTTTGGGTCGGTGATTCTGTAATGGGTGCGTGCTGGTGACAGGGAAGTCAAGCGCAGGAGAATGAACTTGGTATAAACAGAGTCGTTTAACCTCTCTGGGATATACGGAACGCAAGCGTCCCACCTCAACAACGGCCAGTGAAAATGCAGGGCGCCAAATTCAAAACAACAGAAATCCCATAATTAAAATTCCTCAAACATACAAGTGTTTTGCTGTGGGCCGGGTATGAGAGGGCTTTCAATGTTGTTCAGATGATGGATATACTTTTATAATGAATTATACGTCTTATTTATTTATTGTCCTATCATGGGGAACTACATTTTTAAAATAAATTATATCTAATTATTTATTATCCTATTTTAATGGTACGGTCCATGGCCCTATACCCTAGACACCCACATGAATGGCCCAGATACTAAGGAGAAGTCCCTAACTGTTTTATGTGCATGCTGTAAGCGGTCTGTATGCAGCCAAAATGAGGTCAGGGACCAAGAGCAGCACTGCCCCCTCAAGATTCTGAGCCTGCTTGGCAGGGTTGGTCCTGCAAAGCCAAAGCCCCCTAAAGGGAGAGCATAATAAACAAGGAAATTCTCAAAGCTGCTAATGAGAACCTTGACGACCTTGTACCTAGCCGGTGGGGATTCCGGTGGGGTGCCCCCACCCAGGCAGTGGCAGTGCTGGCAACACTAGCTGCAGTAACCCATGGGGAGGGGGTCACACTCGGACATTCAGAGAGGGGGTATATTATTGTGGCCCTGGTGGCACGAAATCAAGTCGGACTGCATGGAGATGCTTGGGAACATGGTCAAAATGGATGACCGTATTGTGGGTGTTTCAGGAAGAAGGTGTACATTTGACCTCCATCATTTAGGATGTGACAATGGTAAATAAATCTCTACATTTATGCTCATTTTTTGCGCGGTCTTGCAGGCCTTCTCATGCAGCTGCAACTGCAAGTACATTTGTAAATCATGATCCATCTTGAGTTGGGCTCTGGGATGGTGCAATTGTTGAGAGGGTGAGCTTATGGTTGTGTGGGGGTAAGGGCTGAATGTGTGTGGGTGTATGTGTGTATCCCACAACTGTTGCGAAGGAAGAAGTAAAAGATGTTAGGGACTATAGAGGATGATTCACAGCAATATGTAATAAAAATAGAGGTGAGGGCGATGGAAATGCATTTGGCAATGGATCTGCTTCGTTTCGGTGGATGGCGCTGTGTGCACTTTTCGAAGGATGGATCCCAGTCGGTCCGGGGCTGTGCGATGCGGGGGGTCGGGGGTGGTCTGCCGGTCATTGGGATGACAACCCAACTCGAGATGGGGGCTTTTGGCGGGTGGAATAGTGGGGACCAATTGGAGGTTTGCTTAGTGGAGATGCAAATGTCATGGTACAACTATATAGACACTCAATCATTATGTTACTTTTTAATAGGACGTTTACAAACATATTTTGATAAAAATAATTGAAAGGTGTGTCTCATTATGGTAAGTGGTGAAATAAGTATAGCCAGTTACAATTGTAATGGCTTAGCAGATAATAAGAAAAGACGATCAGTATTTACCTGGCTAAAAGAGAAGGATTATAATATCTACTGTTTACAGGAAACCCATTCGACAGTTTTAGATGAAGTTTTGTGGAAAAAGAACTGGGGGGGCGAAATATATTTCTCCCATGGGCAAAGAAATTCAAAAGGGGTGATGGTTTTAATTAATAATAACTTTGATCCAAATGTGCAACTTGTCCAAACAGATCCTCAAGGTAGATGGATTATTTTAAATATGTTATTGGACAATAAACATATATGGCTTATTAACCTATACGGTCCGAATAATGATGATCCAAGCTTCTTTGACAATATATATAAGAATGTATCAACTCTACAAGCAACACTAGACTCTATTATTATAGTGGGAGATTTTAATACGGTCTTAAATACCTCTATGGACCGGAAAGGAAATCACACTACAAACTATCACCCTCAGGCACTTAAGGAAATCAGGAATGTCATGGATATATTGGAATTAGTGGATATATGGAGACTTAAATACCCTGACCTAGTGAGATATACATGGCGGAGGCTTAATCAAGCTAGTCGCCTTGACTACTTTCTTATATCATTCTCTCTGGCACCAAAAGTTAAAAAGTGTTTGATAGGGGACAGAATGCGGTCGGACCATCACATAATTGGCATATATATTACTCTTACAGAATTTCCACGTGGGCGAGGATATTGGAAATTTAATCAAAGCCTACTAGATGATAAATTGTTTAGAACTAGGACAGAAGAATTTATAACTGACTTTTTTAGACATAACATAGGTACAGCAGATCCCCATATTGTATGGGACACTTTTAAGTGTGGCTTTAGAGGCCATGCAATTCAGTACTCATCTATAAAACAAAAGCAATTTCGATCAAAAGAGTCCATATTAACAAAGGAAATTGAAGGACTAACAGTACAGTTAGATAACAATAAAAACGGTACCATAGAGGCACAGAATAAGTTAGAGGAAAAACAAAAAGAAATGGAGGAACTTATTCAAGAAAGATCCAGTGTAATATATTACAAAAATAAAGCGAACTGGATGGAATATGGGGAAAAATGCACCAAATTCTTTTTCAATCTTCAATATAGAAATGCTACCAAAAAAAAACGTATTAAAACTTGTTACAAATGATGGAGTCACGCATGATTCACCAAATGATATTTTGAAAGAGGAAGTAAAGTACTTTAAGAATATATTTTCGTTTCAGGCTCCTCCATCTCCACTAACTGAAACTAATTGTATGGATTTTTTCCCTAATAATAATGTAAAATTAACATCTGTACAGAAAGACTCATGTGAAGGCCTAATTACAGAGGAGGAACTACTTGATGCAATTGGGGCCTTTAAGGATGGGAAAACTCCAGGACTGGATGGCATACCAGTGGAAGTATACAAAAATTTTTTTGATATACTCAAAGGACCATTATTAGCTTGTTTTAACCACTCCTATATAAATGATAGATTATCAGACACGCAACAAGAAGGTGTGATATCATTATTACTGAAACAGGACCCAAGTGGTATATATAAAGATCCAGTCCATTTAAAAAATTGGAGACCTCTTACACTTCAGTGTTGTGATGCAAAAATCCTAGCAAAATGCTTGGCGCATAGAATAAAAAAAGTTTTGTCAGATATTATTCATCCTAATCAGACAGGTTTTTTACATGGACGATACATTGGAGATAATATAAGGCAAGTACTGGAAACAATAGAACACTATGAAATATCGGGGACACCAGGCCTGGTTTTCATAGCTGATTTTGAAAAGGCTTTTGATAAAGTACGACTGGAGTTTATATATAAATGCCTAGAATATTTCAATTTTGGGGAATCTCTTATAAAATGGGTAAAAATTATGTATAGTAACCCTAGGTGTAAAATAGTAAATAATGGCTACATCTCAGAAAGTTTTAAACTATCTAGAGGAGTAAAACAAGGTTGTCCACTATCGGCATATCTATTTATTATTGCCATCGAAATGTTAGCTGTTAAAATTAGATCAAACATTAATATTAAGGGATTAGAAATCCAGGGCCTAAAAACTAAGGTGTCATTGTACGCTGATGATTCATGTTTTCTTTTAAAACCACAACTAGAATCTCTCCACGGCCTCTTAGAGGATCTAGATACATTTGCTATCCTCTCTGGATTAAAACCAAATTATGATAAATGTACCATATTACGTATTGGATCACTAAAAAATACACATTTTACATTGCCATGTAGTTTACCAATTAAATGGTCTGACGGAGATGTGGACATACTCGGTATACAAATCCCAAAAGAAAGAAATGATCTCACTCCAATAAATTTTTATAGAAAGTTAGCAAAAATAGATAAGATCTTGCTACCATGGAAAGGAAAATACCTGTCTATTTGTGGGAAAATCACCCTGATTAACTCTTTAATCATATCACAGTTTACCTATTTGCTTATGGTTTTGCCTACACCTAGTGACCTGCTTTTTAAATTATATGAACAAAAAATATTCAATTTTATTTGGAACGGCAAGCCAGATAAAATTAAAAGGGCCTATTTATATAACGAATATGAATTCGGAGGGCAGAAATTATTAAATATTAAAGCATTAGACCTCTCACTAAAGGCATCAGTCATACAAAAGTTATACTTAAATCCAAACTGGTTCTCTAGTAGATTGGTACGAATGTCTCATCCTATGTTCAAGAAGGGCCTTTTTCCCTTTATTCAGATTACACCTGCTCACTTTCGGTTGCTTGAAAAGGAAATAATCTCCAAAATATCTTTATTTTTTAAACAAGCCTTAGAAAGTTGGTTGCAATTTCAGTTTAATCCACCTGAAAGGACGGAACAAATAGTACAACAAATCTTGTGGTTAAATTCAAATATAGTAATTGATAAAAAAACTGTATTTATCGAAGAAATGTTTAAAAAAGGTATAATTTTTGTGAATGATATCATAAATAGGACTGGTGGAGTAATGTCACACATGCAGCTAACACAGACATATGGAAATGTCTGCTCTACCCAAAATTACAACCAATTAATTGCAGCATTACCACAAAAATGGAAGAGGCAGGTAGAAGGGGATAAAAGTAAGGAACTTGTATGTCGGCCTTATATTAAAGAACATAAATGGTTAAAGAAAAGTGTGATAAATAAAAACATATACCAATTTCATTTAAGGACCAAAAAACTTACAGCTGTGCCATATAAATTGCAAAATAGTTGGGAAGAGATTTTCGATGTACCCATTCCATGGCACATGGTTTATGAATTGATACGCAAAACAACGCCGGATTCAAAACTTCGAATTTTTCAATTCAAATTATTGTACAAAATTCTTGCAACTAATAGAATGTTATATATATGGGGGATACAATCTTCCCAGCTCTGTAGATTCTGCTGTGAGGAGGCAGAGTCATTAGACCATTTATTTTGGTATTGTCCGCATGTAGCTCGTTTTTGGTCACAGGTCCAGGAATGGCTGAAGAATTGCAACATTTGCGTAGAACTAACGCTACAGATAGCAATACTGGGGGATTTGAAAAGCCATAGTCAATCAATCAATAATATAATAATTATTTTAGCAAAAATGTTTATTTTTAATTTACAATCCGTGGAAGCTATGAGAATAGGAAGATTCAAATCTTTTGTGAAGCATCACAGCACAGTTGAAAAATATATGGCAAATAAAAATCCGAAATGGATGATGTTGGAAGATAGATGGGAAAGGTTGAGTGGAGCTGAAGGGTGGGACTAATAACAAGATAAACAATGTAGGGCATACGGGATCTGTGAAATGTGTATAGGTGCGGAGCTATTGTGAAATAGCACAGTTACAAGTGGAAATCAAACTGGATGGACAACAGAAATAGAGGAAGGACTAAGAACAAACAAGAGAGAACTATTATAAAGTAAACTGTGTCTGTAAAATGTGTATAAGATGTATAAATTGAAGGTAAAAACAGAAATGTTTATCAGTTTACTCCAATTGGGGGATCGGTGGTAGGGTTTGCGGGGAATAATAATAAAGGTATACTCTTTAAAAAAAAGTATGTATGTCTATGTAGGTATGTGTATGTATATATGTGTATATGTATGCATACGTGAATGGATATATATATTTACCCAAAAAAATATGGGGGATTGGAAATGATGCAGACAATTACATTGGAAGCAACATTCTTTCCGCAATATTAAGCTGATCCACCCCCAAAAAAAATAAAAAATAAAATAAAATAAAATAAAATAAAAAAAAACATACAAGTGTTTTACACCATTTTAAAGATAAACTTGTTGTAAATCCAGCAACAGTGTCCGATTTCAAAAAGGCTTTACGACGAAAGCACACCAAATGATTATGTTAGGTCAGTACCTAGTCACAGAAAAACATTTTCCAGACAAAGAGAGGAGTCATAAAAAGCAGAAATAGAGATACAATTAATCACTAACCTTTGATGATCTTCATCAGATGACACTCATAGGACTTCATGTTACACAATACATGTGTCATGATGTTGCCTGCTTGGGTACTGCAAACCCCATCCCCCTCTCCCTGCCTCTCCCTTTCCACCACAACCCATGCGGTGATCACAGAGAGATGTCGTAAATTCCTGAGAATCCCCCCACCACAAACAGTATTAAGAGAGAGGGTAAACTTTCAGGACAAAGGAATTCTCTTCCACCTCACAGAACTTGGGGTACGAACATATTTCATATTCCTGCAAAAGTATGAAATATTGGTGGACAGTCCAGCTATGAACCGGTCCATTTGTCACCACGTGGGAAACTCATGTGAGACTGTTGGACCACATTACCATACCGCTGTTTATATAATAACCTCAGATATGAGGTTTACATCTGTGTGTTGTATAAAATGAATGAGTGAGTATGATACTGTTTGTATAATTGTGTAATATGATTTTGAACTGTTTAAGGAAGGAAAATACAACTCCCTGTTGTATTTGAACTAAATCCAAGGACCGCCCCTGAGCCAGTTGGGTCAGAGACCATGGTACCACCCCTCTCTGCTATCTGAATAAAAGTCAACTCTAAGAAATTACCATTTAGACCATGTTTATCCTCAATGGGGAGAACGAAGGTTGAATGTAACATTGCTGTAGTTTTAACCATACCACGTGGTTAAAACTCTTATACTAATAAGAACAAGTTTTGATATTGACTACTAGTCTGCAGCTAGGAATTCGGTATCATTGAACGCGAAGAAAGACAACCGCCGAAACAAGCATTCTATAACGAATGTCACTCTGAACAATCCACAATAACTACGACAGAAGGAGCTCCAACAAAACGAACTTCTCTCCGACGATCAAGACGACACAAACAATGAGCGTAAATATATATATATTGATTGCAATTGTTCCCGAATGAGTGAGCGTTCATGTGTAAGGATTAGCATGTCAATTGTTATAAAGAGTATACTCTGTAGTGACTTCTGAATCGACCCCCCATCCATCCCTTTTGTCTAACAAGCCGCCATGCCGGTTCAGCCCACTAGGGCATATTGCTCCCATCATTTCATGTAACTATTTTAAGTTTGTTTGTTTGTTTATGCATTTCTGTGAATTAATTAGTTAGTAATAAATAAATGATTTAAGACAATTGATGTATGGATGACTCATAGTGAAGACTGGGTTCGTGCAGATAATCAACGATTTACGACGTTTGGAATGAGACTGACGTGAGGTACAGTAAATAAATCATTAATCAGAAGACTATTGATCAGATATGAAAATATCTGAAAGGTTATATTGGGAAATTATAACTTTGTAATCTAATAACTTTCCCTGGTGCCCTCGAATTCATAGTTAATTAGTTACGTTATTACTCAAGTGATAGCGTAAGCCCTAATTACAGGAATCTATGATAAAAACTATAAGTCTTCAATTTAACGATAGCAAAGACACAACATATATGACGCCCCCTGGGAGGAATCTAAGATAGAATTAGACTCTGCTGTGTAATTCCAAATATCAATTGTGCAAACAGAAATTGTACAAACAGACTGCTTTCTATAAAAATTGGTTGCGTGTGTGTATTCCTATTTGAAGAGGCTACATTGCGCCTCCGGTAGCGGTCTTTTAGCGTCAGAGCAGTGAGTGGTAAATTCCAGACTTAGTCCGTTAGGCCAAACGGTACTATGTCTGTCGGTCAATATTAATTTCTAGAGCCAATAAGGTTAGAAATTAGAAGATATTCGTTCGGTGACCGAGCCGAAGTAAATTGTCTGCCTACCACACTAAACCAGTGTGGAATGACTACAGGCAAACCCTATTATGTACCGTGTCGCTCCGGTCAACATAACGCTAGCAAAGTAGGCCGAATGGTTTAACGTGAGACGTCACAAGTAAACCTACTCTCTCCATTTTGAGAGGAAACCCTATCCTACCCTTTCGTGCTTAGAACGTGATATTTCTGAACAATGTAAGCTAGCACGAGGTGGGAAATCCACGAGATGCATGCTAACATAGAGGGATTTTTTTTTCACGTTCTGTGTCCGTTTAAATTCCTCCGCCTCGCGCGACAGAAGTCCCGCCCTTTGTACTTCCGTTTGATTTCCGCATCCTGGTGGTAAAGAACCGCAAGTACATCCCTTAAAAGGAGTGGCGAATATCCAAACGTGGATCACGTTTAAATAATCCAGCAATATCAATTGTTTGGGTCTCATTCAATTTTGTAAGAAATTGTATTAGATATTGGTAACTTGTTTTAACAACTTCTCAACATTAGCTATAGTTGACACAATATGCCCACACCCCCTCTTTCTCTTGGACATATGCTGGACTCATTAGACATATACACGACACCCACAACTCCCCTCCCCCATGACAATCACACAGACACACACAACTCAGGGTTGGAGCTCAAGACAAAGAACTATCTCAGGAACCAATGGAACGTGGACACCAGGCCTGTTCAGGACTACCCAAGACCCAGATCGACCAATCGGAAGGCCAGACTCGCAGATCAACCTACTTTGCTTGTTGTCTATATAAAACTGTACAACTGTTGAAACTACCCTCTTTTCCGGACGGTTCAATAAGAATCAGACAGAAAGAGCCTTGCTGCAAGATTTTACTAAGATATCTTTACATGTGATTAAACGGCCTTATTATAAAATTATCCACCTCGTCCTATTGTCTCCTCTTGTTCTCCTGTCAACAGTAAACGATTTATCAACAGACTTGGTAAGCAGAGGATGGTTACATCTTTGAATTCGGCCCAATAGAAAATTAATCGGACAGGAGACGAGAGGGAGAAAGATTCCAGAGGAGAGGTGACCTTTTCAAGGGAGAATCGCGATTCAACCCACCCAGGAAACTGATCAGAGAGCTCGAAACTAAAAAGGTAAGCAGATGCCTGTTTAATCAAAATCTGCATATTGTATTATAGCCAATATCTAAATTCAATGATCAGAAGTACTGTGGTAAGGGTGAATTGTTGCTAAATTTATGTGGAATTGTTTAGAATTTAAGGCATTGTGTAAAGATATCTAAGTATTAATAGGTCAAAGACTTATTCACACAGTCTGGCACTACGCGGTATGCTGATCGAGTAGGTGTACAGTGAAGAATAAGCTTTATAACGATTCACACAGTCGGGCCATATCTGACAGTCGATCGGATAGGGGTTACCGTGAAGAATCCATAATTAAAAGATGGGATCCAAATAGCCGGGCAGTAGTTAGATTTGGCAAATCAGCTAAGTGTTACCGTGAAGACCCATAAAAAATATTTTAAAAAATATATATATAACGATTCACACAGTCGGGCCATATCTGACAGTCGATCAGATAGGGGTACCGTGAAGAATCCATAATTAATATAATACGATTCAAACAGTCGTGCAATAGCTATTTTTAGCTAGGTGTTACGTGAGGAATCTAATGTGATATTGTATGTGTAAGTTGTGTTGTTGCAATGTGGGGGATTGAACGTTCCACGAGACCGAATGCTACTAATTAGCCATATGCTAAGTTGAGGCTGTGCTAAAGTGACCGCCGTGTTAATGTGTATGTTGCTGTGAAGCAACTATTTTCTGCTGATGAGTTGACCTGATTTTTCCCTCTCGTGCTGTGGGTAAATCCTTAAGGGTTAGAATTAATTTGACAATTATTTTAGAAGCGCTAGAATATACTAGTATATTGTCCCCAAAGGAAATTTCTTAAATGTTTTGGCAAAATATTTAATTAATCGAAAAAAAAAAAAAAAAGTTCAAATTAATCAAAAAAGTTAAAAGCAATAATATCTTTCGAATAAAAGATCTTATAATTGCCATTCCAATTATATCAGGAGCGCTTGAATTCATTAGTATATTCTTCCAAAAGGAAACTTCTGAAATATCTTGCCAAAGTATTTAATTAATTGAATAAGCGAAAAGCAATAATATTTTTATTATAAGTACCTAAAACTGTCATTCCAATTATATCAGGAGCGCGTGAATATATTCGTATATTGTTTCAAAAAGATATAGCTGAAATATTGTTGGAAAACGAAAATAATTCATCGAATACACGGCAATAAAATTCTTTGTCCACGCGGGTCGGACACGAGACGGGGGGGTTAGAGAAAAAAATTACATCGCTGGTTTCGATCAGTGACGGGCTAAAGTATACAAAGATAATAATAGACCCAGACATAGCTTAACGACAAAATGACCACGACTATCGTCCCCAAACACAAATTCAATGAATACTTGGATCAGAGAATGCAGGACAGAAGAGGGGGAGGGGTCCGTCCCATGATGTATCAACCACGTGCGGC